>NW_027331639.1:0-300000 GCF_022965805.1 Primulina eburnea
TTTTTATTGGAGATTGTGAACCGTTTTCGGCACTTAATAGTGGCTCACATTCCCAATCGCTTGATAAGAATTTTCAACAGCATAAAAAAAGTTGAAATCAACCTTTTAAAGGAGAAAATTTGAAAGAGTTCATTCACCCTCCCTCTAAACTCTTTCCCGATCCTAATAAGTTTGCATGAAAAACATGTTGCCTTGCATTAATTTTAGTTTTTATGTCATGCTATGTCAAAAACTCATGATTTCATGATCCAAAACTTGTGTTAATGATGCATGAAGGGGCTGTCATCATAGGGCTATGGTAAGGGACACATTTAAGAGGGTTTAAGGGCCTAGACAAGTTGATGCAAGCGCTGGACATGAAGGACGAAGAAGTTGCTCGAAAATAGGAATCTTGTGAGACTAGGACTCTTCGGCTAGGGCTTTCCTTGAGAGCGACGGCTGTAGCTGCTGCTAGGGCTTGGTTAGGAGTCCTACGAGTGTTGGATGATGGTCCTAAGGGGGCTGCACAAGGGGTGGTCCGAAGTACTTGAGGATCGCGTGGAGTAGGGAGAGCTTGCGAATGCATGCGATCTATTTTGAGGGCTGCGGCTTCTAGGCGTGATTAGTTCAATCCAGTAGGTTGCCTAGGGTTTGGTTAGGGTCCTGAGCGGGTGGCTTAGGGGGAGGCCTGATCTTGTTGCTAGAGAGCTAGGGTCGAAGGGTGCATGCATGTTAACTAGGGTTTCAGAAAAATAAAAATAGAGGCCGAAATTCAGAGGGTGTTCTAGGCTGGTTCGAGGGTCTTAATTGGTTTGGTTTGGGTTGAATATGGTTTATTTAGGTGTTATTAAGCTTTGTTTGAAGTTTGGTTAAGTTTCAAGTCAATACGAGTCAAAATCAAGATGAACGTCTAAGTTTAAAAATGAATCGAAGAAATTATCGAAAACCTAAATTTTAAGCCTAATGAATATTTAAGTGAGTATTTTAAGGTAATAGTTAAAGTTTGGAATGAATTGGGACGTCGTTTCGAGGTCTAGGGAGAAATAAAAGTTATGCTTATAGGGGTAAAACGTTCATTTTACACTTAAAAATTGTTAGACGTCCTGGCAGTACTCTGAATGCTATAAATAATGTTAATATGTTTATTTTAAATGTTTATGAAATTATATGATGAAACGTTAATGCTAAAAGACATGTGTCATGCTTGGTTTAAAAGAAAAATTGATTTATATATGCTTGAATTTATATGAGTGATGGAAATAAGAAAAGTTGAAAGAAGTGAAGTGATTGTGACTAATACGATGATTACCATGATATGTAAGGACAAGGCTCATTTGACCGTGAGAGTGTCACTGATGTCTCCGCCGCCCAGTAATGTGGTTGCACATAGATGAATCCATCAATCTTCAGCTGATACGAAAGTCACAACTAACGATCCGAATTCAATAAAATAAAAATATATACGTGTATGATGAAAAGAAAAATATATATGATGAAAGGAAAAAATTTTAAGTCTATGTATGTTCATGAATGCTATTTTAAATAAAAATATTTTCATTATTGCATGTGATTGTATATGTATTACTTGTTAGCATGGTTAAGGTTTGCTGGGTCAATAGATTCACTAGGTGTGATCGATGTAGGTGAGTATGATGTTGATGTTAACGAGGGACTTGATGGTTGATCTTGCTGGACTGAAGATGCACACAAACCCGATGAACAACACTAGTTTTTCGCAATTAAATTAAGTTTATGATTTACATTACTTCAAATATTTTTATGACTTATGATGTTTTTGAAAGGTTTTGAGAGATTTAATAGTTTATGCTTTATTTTGACAAAATATTAAATTTAAGTATGGTTGATAATTTACGATTTTACGTTTTGAATTGAGTTCTTTTGAATTTTAAAATAATATTTGGTTGTATTTATTTTAAATGGTGAAAAAATATTTTTAAAATATATATGTGTGTATATGGTAGTTTGGCCGAAGCTTTTATTTAAAAAAATATAAAAATTCCTTGTACTTTTAAAGAAAAAAGAATAGTAGACGTTTCAAATTCGATTCAGTTTGATAGCATAAAAAAGGTTGATTTCGTCCATCGGTAACTGAATTAACACGACTCTCACCCCTAGACGTGAGTGGTGGAGAATGTTTTGCTTTTTGTAGTAGTTACACCTAAGTTCTCATGATTTGTACTAATGAATTTTATTAAGTTATTGGAAATATATTGACTTTTTAGATGGCTATTGATTTTTATAGAGTTTCAAAAAGTCAAGTTTAAATACAATATTACCTTTTAAAACTCTACAAAATTCTATTTTTAATACATCTATACTTTTGTGGAGTATAAAAAAGTTCAGATATAATATTTCTAAACCTTTAAACTCCGATTAGGTCTTCACGAAAGGTGACAAGCGAAAATGGACATTAGGTTTTCACTAAATACCTTAAAATTTTGAAGTATATATTAATATTTTTTCGTAGTTAAGACTTCGAATCATGTTAATTAAGGTACCATTTGATTTGAATGATACGATAATTGAGGAGTTGTTTATTGAATGATCAATAATATGATTTATTGAATTAAATAATAATATGAAACTAAAATATGGAGAATGATATTTAGACTCCAAAAATTTATAATTACACTCCACTTCTGATATGTAATGTTCTTTCTTACAATATTGATCCTTCTTAAATAATTTCATATTTTTTAAGAATAATATGCCCTTTCATCATACAATTTATTCACTTTTCCTATAATATTCCATTAGTTTGATTAGATAATTTCACTCTTTTTGTAATCTTCTTTTGCTTCCTTAACAATGGAGAATAATGATGATAACCAATATTTAGAGTTTGTTGATAATATTGATCGAATAATAAAATTACCAAATATCGAAGAAAATTTCTACAAAGATTGTTTCATTCTCCCGTGGATGGTAATTATTTAAATTTTCAAGTAGTAGTTTTTTGTTTTTTTAAAATTCTTGCAATTGAAATTTAATTCATTGTTTAGATTTTTCTGGCTTCGGTTGAATCAATATGTATATTCACTCATTTATGCTATAATTGTTGGATCCCGGTTTTCTACACGCCCAAACGCAGCGGAAGTTTTAAAATTTTATTTTATTTTGACAATCAAAATATATTTGTTTGGGCGCTCGGATGGTTTTCATAATCAAACATTCATAGGACGTTTAGAAAATACCTTTGGTGAATAATTTCACTTGGCACTAACTACTCCGGTATTAGCGGACGTAGCTCTTGTTGTAAATCCCTACGAACGTTCTTCGATCTGCTTCGAATCAGGTCTACGACCGGATTGCTTGTTCCTCTTCTAACTTGCACTAGAAAGTATAGAAGATTTTTGCGAAGAGATAGAACACACTTTTTGTTCAAAACTTTTGAGAGCACAAAATTAATTTTTTTTTTTTTCAAATTGGAAGAGCCGAAAAGAAGTCTTGCAAAAACTTGAAACTCTCCAATGAATCTTATGCAAAAATTGAGAATAAAGAAATCTAAATAAATCTTTAATTATCCTTTACTTAA
The DNA here is from genome assembly GCF_022965805.1 of Primulina eburnea. Lineage (NCBI taxonomy): Eukaryota > Viridiplantae > Streptophyta > Magnoliopsida > Lamiales > Gesneriaceae > Primulina > Primulina eburnea. Next base: position 3,536 of record NW_027331639.1, read on the forward strand.
TTAATCTAATTAATTAAGTAAACTAAATATATTTGGAGGATTATGTTTGTTGGAAGGAAAAAAAACTTTCGGATGATTATCTCCAAATTAAAAATCAAAATCATCATTATTATTTTCTAATCATTTCTTAACTTAATTAATCTAATTAATTAAGTCAATAAAAGATTCTAAAATTGCATGCTATCTCATAGCCGAAAGTCTTTTGAATTCCTATTCTCAACTCTCAAAAATTGGTGTCTTGAGGTGGCTAGGGTTATGGCTTGATTATTCCTTTTTATAATTAAGTCATAACATAATAATCATAATTAACATTAATAGACTTGATTAATTAATTGGGCTAGTCCAACTAGTTTAATTAATTAATCAAAGTCCATTAAGAACTTTAATTATTTAGTATATTAGACTTGTACTCCTACAAGCCTTAAACATACTTCCCACCAATTTTAATTTATTATTTAATAAACTCAACTTTTGAGCTTAATAAATTAAATCTATTATAAATTCAACATTTGAATTTATTATAAATTCAACTCTTTGAATTTTATCACCTCCAAAATTTAATATTTAATAAACTCAACTTTTGAGTTTAATAAATTATATTCTCAAAATTTTATAAATTCAACTCCTTGAATTTATTCTCTCAAAATTTAATTATCATAAATTCAACTACTTGAATTTACTATAATAATATAAATTCAACACCTTGAATTTTATTCTTTCAAACGGGAACAAACGATCCAGTGCTTGTGTGACCCTCAATGGTTCAGGGATACAGCTAGCCGTGGGTTCACAACTCTTTGTGATTCAGGACATAATCCTTTATTCGGGCTTACCCTAGTTAGCCCCATTCTTTTCATCAACACCTTGATCAAGAATGTCAGAACTCATTTCTGATTGCACCCATCGGATCATGGTAAGAGCGTCTAGTAGCATCGCCCCATGATCCCCTAGGTATCACTGATAGTGCCTGCAAGAACCAGTCGATTATGATTAACGTACAGTACGGTCCCTTCATCTCAAATATCCCGATCGAATCCGCAACCATTGGTTCATCGAGGGTTGCATATTAATTCGATAACTATGTGTTACATATTGTAATGCCCTAGAATTTAATTACCGTAATCTGAAATGATTTGGGTATGATTACCGTAATCTGGAATTAATCTGAAATGATTTATTAATTAATTACGGTAAATATAGACGGAATGGAGTGGCCCGAAAAGACGGAATAATACACGAAATATGTGCGAGGGAGACACGAGTCGCGCACATGCGCAACGAGATGCGCGAGGCATGCACGCATAGGACAGAAGCTTCCGCGCACATGCGCGGCGGGTAGGCGCGCACATGCGCGGCATGTCCAGTAGCCAACGCATTGTGCTGGAGACCTCGCGCATATGCGCGACTTGTGTTCGCGCATCTGCGCGAGCACTCCAGTAGGTCTCGCGCATATGCGCGAGACAAGGACGGGCATATGCGCGCGGCATGCAGACTCAAAACTCGCCACTTGGTCTCTCGTATGCTGCGTGGGTGTATATATATATATATATATACATGTAAACGTAATCTTCAGAGGAAAAAGAAATCGAGGGGAAGGTTTTGAAGTTCCGAGGTTTGAAATTAATTTGCGAAAAATCCGTCCGTCAGATTTTAAATCCGACTTCAGTACCGAGTTCCTATCAACGTAGACTACAACTGGACGTAAGTTTTGCTACGTTTAGACATGTTTTGAATTTATGATATTGTCTAAATTGAATAAGAGTTAGATATGATGTTCTTGACACAGTAGACATCGTATATCTGAAGTCAGACTGAAGAACGGACTGTGTATGAAATTGTTATGAATTTTCAGAGTTAATTCGATTGAAATATACTGAATTGATATCAGAATTGTGGTATTGTTTATTTTGTGATACTGGAATTAATATCTGATTTATACTATATCACTGGATATATTGATATTAGTCAGATTGGGATCAGATGAGTTGTTGACTTGTTGTATCAAGATTGTATTGCCGGGATTGCGGGATTGTACAGAATTGATATAGAATTTGGTATTGATATTGATATTGATATTGATTATGAGTTTCTGTATTATATCTGTGATGTTGGGATTGACGGGGTTACTGAGATTGTATTTTTATACCGTCGAAACATCAGTGAATTGATATTGATCAGACTCAGTATTGATTTTGATTATATTGTGATATTGTCGATATGAATTGGATTGTGTCTTGATTCCATATTGATCAGAACAGGCTTTGAATTGAGCTGTAGATTGACACAGTCTATTCGATATTGTGAATTCAGATTGACATGGACAGACGTTAAAGGGAGTCTTCGTCTTCGTCAGATAATGAAGACAAAGGTATAAGTCAATGTGGTATTGGGAGATGGACTTGAGTCAGCTGAGACTTGAGTTTCCCTAAATCACATACTTTACTTTATTGCATTGATATTTGTATTGATTGATTGATATACTTGTTTTCTTGAGTTATAGATTACAGGTATTAGAAGAGTAATCTTATGACAGAAGTGCCGTTAGTGGTGGGATCGCCACGGACACATTGCACGATGTCATAAGATGGTGTATTGGCGGTGGTGCCAAAGTCTGTCATTAGATGATGGATTATCGATGTGGGTAGACTGATAACTTCTTCTATTACTGTTAGTTGATATTATATCGATGTGGATAGATGTATAGCCTATTCTATTACTGTTGATTGATATTATATCGATGTGGATAGATTCATCGTTCCTTCTATTACTGTTAATCGATGTTATATCGATGTGGATAGAATCGGACTTTGTTCTATTACTGGTAATCGATATCATATCAATGTGAATAGAATCAGGGCTTGCTCTATTACTGGTAATCGATAATATATCAATGTGAATAGAATCAGGGTTTCGTCTATTACTGTTAATCGATACTGTATCGGTGTGGATAGAACTGGAGTCTTTTCTATTACTGTTAATCGATACTAAATCGGCGTGGATAGAACTGGAGTCTTTTCTATTACTGTTAGTCGATATATGCAGACCGACGTCTGGAACCGGGATCCCTAGACTAGGATTGAGTCTAGTCTGAATTTTGTAGCTACGAGTATTGTTGACAGTGTGGTATTGATTATGTTTCAGATTGTTACATATTGTTGATACCTGATTACATGCTTTATATTTGTTATATGATTGCATGTTTCATTGATTTATACTGGGAGTTATTCTCACCGGTTTATCCGGCTGTTGTCTTGTCTGTATGTGTACTTGACAACAGGTGGGACAGGTTCAGGGTCGAGGAGATGAGGAGAGATCGAGTTAGAGTGGAGACTTCGGACTTTGATCTGAGATAGGGTTTGAACACTTGATATTAGATGTTAAACTCTAGTTTGAATAAATTTTTTGTAATACAGGATTTGTATTTTATATACTGAGATGTATATATGTTTTATTTCACTACGTTCCGCAATTTAAAAAGAAAAATTTTTAGACCCTGTTTTATAATTGATTAATTAGTCCCAATGAGGATTAAGAACACGATTAGCGTCCGGGTCCCCACAACAGGTGGTATCAGAGCTGTAGGTCCTTGAATTGTAGGTTCCTTAGTACTGAGATAGGAGTTAGTGAGCGGGGTAGATTGAGTTTTCTTTCCCTGCATGTGATTGCTAGCATGTGATTTCATATACTGATGATTTATATGTATGCTAGCACGATATTATGTTTTATTGCCTGGATTTATATGGCATAGAAATGCATATAATGTTGAAATAACATTGTATCTGCTAAGATTTCAGTATGTTGTTACTGTGTACTAAACTACATGTTACCTGGATATCGGAGATGATTTGGTAATATGTATTATATGAAACGGGATAAGAACCAATTCTTGATCAGAGGTAAGCTGATCAGGATTGGGATTGAGACGGACTTGTCTCCTGTTATTACTAATACCTGTGATTATCAGATATTCCTCCTAGACGAATTCCAGAACGGGGTAGTACATCGTATGATCAGATGGATGTGTCTGAAACTCTGATGGAAACACAGATGATAAGCTTTCAGTCGTTTCAACCACCGATTTTGAGGGGTGTTGAGACACCAGCTGATTGTGAGACTTGGCTGGAGGAGATCGAAATGCTGTTTGAATTTCTGGGATTCACAGACGAGTGCAGAATTAAACTGGTTGGGAATCAACTACGGGAAGTCGCTAGGAGTTGGTGGCTGGTAAACCTGGAAGCCATAGCACAGCGTGGTTTCACGATTACGTGGAAACTTTTCAAGGTTGAATTTTATCAAAGGTTTGTACCTCTATCATATCGAGAGGACAAAAGAGCAGAATTTTCAAATTTGAGGCAGGGTCCATTAAAGATCGATGAATATTTGGCCCATTTCTTCACCTTGTTACGGTTTGGTCCGCAAGTGGCTTGAAATGATACAGCTGTAGCTGATCAGTTTATCAAGGGCTTGAATCCGGAAATACGCACCTTGGGGACTGTGAAACAACCGAGTAATTTTGCTGATACTCTGAATCGAGCCATAAGAGCAGAAACCGTTCTAATGAGACAAAAAGAAGCTTCATATGTTCTTCCAACACCGATACCACAACAAGTGCCTTCCAGAATCGAGATGGGCAGCGGTAGTGGAGAAAAGAAAGAGATGTTGAAAGTTCAAAAGAAACAATTCAAGAAATTTGGGAGCGGTTCATCTAGCTCTAGCGGTTCTAGTCCGAGTTATACTGGCATTTATTGCAGAAATTGCGGGGGAAGACATTCCACAGAACAGTGCCGAGGAGTGTTTGGCAACTGCCGCATTTGTAAACAGCAAGGATATTTTGCTAGAGTGTGTCCACAGAAAGGTGCCCGAAGATTTCAAGGAGTAGGATCATCTGGGGGTGGTGATCGAGAAACAGACCCAGGACACACTTGATGATACAGTGACATGTACGGGTCTTTTATGATTAGATTTCATATGTATTGATATATACTAATGCATTCTTTACGATTATCTTTGACTGAGTTGCATTGATATACATTGTACCTGTTGGGTCTGTGTATACTGTAGTATTGAGTTTTTTTTTAATCTTTTGGAGGAAAAGATTGTTATCAGTGAATTCTGTAAATATCATATACTGCAGTAAAATGAGAATGAGATGGAATTAGATGATGTTGTACTTGTGTTGTTTGATTTTAACTATATTATTGATATATAATAACAAGTACAGAGTGAGTATAGATTCTTGCCAGGAGATGGTAAGATTTTGACCTGAAATGGCCAAAGAATAAATAATGTACGGTAAGAATTCTCGATTTTGAATTCCTTGATATCCGTACTATATGACTTGATGATTATCGTAAGGAATGGAGTAATTCCTTATATATTCAGTTGATTACTGAAATTGAGCATATCAGGAGCTGATTTGTCGATAGCAGGAGATTTGCTATAGTCTCGCAGATTTAGATTTTAGATTTGCTTTGTATCAGGGAAATGGATTACAGCCTTGATTCTATACCAGGTACTGGTGTTATTTTAGAATTATGTATAGAATAATACTGAATGAATTAAAAGAATTGAGATTGCAGTTTGATGATTTATGGCTTGAGAGTCAGAGTTATATTTGAATATGTATTTCTCTATGAGATATCTCAGTTCTGTTATGGGTTGATGAATCCTGTATTCCGAGTTATTCTGATGATTTTATAACGTGTATCTATGATGCGTTGATATACTCGTGATATAAGTTTGATTGAATTGAATATCTTGTATGGAATAATCTGGGAGTTCAGATTATTGTATACAGAATGGGTTGGATATAAAAATAGTTGAGGACAGTGATTACTGACTGAAACAACAGCAATATCAGATAATTATATTTTCTGGAGTTTGGTAGGTTATTATATCCGATTGTTGTTTTGAAATTGCTTGCGAATTGTTATTGTTCTGAACAGTATTGAGACAGATTATATTGTTTGGGGGACATTACATTCGAAGAAGATATAGCAGTTGATCTAAACGATTTGAAGATGTGATCAGTTAGTCAGCATTATCAGATATTGATTTATACTCGAATCGGAGCCGATATTGATATTATTCGGAATCCGTATATGATACCGATTGTGATATATTATTGTGATTATATACAGTACAACCGAATCTGAGCGTCGATCAGAACATCAGGTAGGTATTACTGTTATATATATATCTTGTTGGTGCCGAATATTCCGAATCTGGAATGACAGACAGGGTCAGAAGTGCACAGTGATCGATTCAGTATTCTTTTCCGTAACAGAACAGGTATGAAATTTGGAAGTATGGTTTTGATATAAACAAATGCGATCAGTTGTGGCAGAATATGTATTGAAATATGTGAATTGCCAACAATTGAAGACAGAAAGAGGAAAACCAAGAGATTGATTATCTTGATTGTCGATTTTTAAATAGAAATGGGAGTACATTTCTAAGAATTGTGTGATAACACTACTGAATTCTTGTTTTTATTGTACGGTGATGTGATTATGAATGACAGATCGTTCGAATCTGCCTCTATTATATTGTACAGGACGATGTACAGATACTATTAGACGACTGAAATTGTGCTAGAAAAGAGGTCAGATTGTATTGAATGCCAAAGTAGAATATATCATACCAGGAGTTTGGTTGCTTTTATACTTTTGACAGTATATACAATTAACTCTTTTCTTTATTGTGCATAATTGAAGGATCATCGGAGCGAACTATCCTGATACTGGAAGATATCCAGTAGTTGTAGTGCGTGATTTTAGCACTAGTTGAAATAACTGAGTGTTATTTATGAATTTTCATACGACGATAGCTATCAAATGCGTATTGAGATAGCATTCTTAGAGATTTGGTATAGTGAGAACTGTTAATTTCCGTTGTATGAAGGATCTCTGAGATTTGATTTGATAGAATCAGGAGTATGATTCAGAAGAAAAAAAAATGCAAACAACTCGTAAATTTACTTTGACATAGACCAATGTCGGATGATGACGATTGGTAATTGGAGCTGGAAATTGAATATATCCTTGACTAGGATTGATAAATGAGGATACTGATTTGTTATAGAACTATTGATTGGCATATACGGATGCTGTATAGCCAATATTTTACGATTGATTATGTCACGAATCATTTCAAGTAGTATTATGACATTATACTTCTTGAATGAGTATTTTCCGTTTGGAGTCAAGATCCGGGAAAGAAAGATACCTTAGAATAATGTTAATGAAATGAGTTTGGATGTTAAACTCTGTTATACATTTCTTCTGATAGATTTGAATTAATTTAGTGAGAGTTCGAGGACAAACTCTAATCTAAGAGGGGGAGAAATGTAATGCCCTAGAATTTAATTACCGTAATCTGAAATGATTTGGGTATGATTACCGTAATCTGGAATTAATCTGAAATGATTTATTAATTAATTACGGTAAATATAGACGGAATGGAGTGGCCCGAAAAGACGGAATAATACAAGAAATATGTGCGAGGGAGACACGAGTCGCGCACATGCGCAACGAGATGCGCGAGGCATGCGCGCATAGGACAGAAGCTTCCGCGCACATGCGCGGCAGGTAGGCGCGCACATGCGCGGCATGTCCAGTAGCCAACGCATTGTGCAGGAGACCTCGCGCATATGCGCGACTTGTGTTCGCGCATATGCGCGAGCACTCCAGTAGGTCTCGCGCATATGCGCGAGACAAGGACGCGCATATGCGCGCGGCATGCAGACTCAAAACTCGCCACTTGGTCTCTCGTATGCTGCGTGGGTGTATATATATATATACATGTAAACGTAATCTTCATAGGAAAAAGAAATCGAGGGGAAGGTTTTGAAGTTCCGAGGTTTGAAATTAATTTGCGAAAAATCCGTCCGTCAGATTTTAAATCCGACTTCAGTACCGAGTTCCTATCAACGTAGACTACAACTGAACGTAAGTTTTGCTACGTTTAGACATGTTTTGAATTTATGATATTGTCTAAATTGAATAAGAGTTAGATATGATGTTCTTGACACAGTAGACATCGTATATCTGAAGTCAGACTGAAGAACGGACTGTGTATGAAATTGTTATGAATTTTCAGAGTTTATTCGATTGAAATATACTGAATTGATATCAGAATTGTGGTATTGTTGATTTTGTGATACTGGAATTCATATCTGATTTATACTATATCACTGGATATATTGATATTAGTCAGATTGAGATCAGATGAGTTGTTGACTTGTTGTATCAAGATTGTATTGCCGGGATTGCGGGATTGTACAGAATTGATATAGAATTTGGTATTGATATTGATATTGATTATGAGTTTCTGTATTATATCTGTGATGTTGGGATTGACGGGGTTACTGAGATTGTATTTTTATACCATCGAAACATCAGTGAATTGATATTGATCAGACTCAGTATTGATTTTGATTATATCGTGATATTGTCGATATGAATTGGATTGTTTCTTGATTCGATATTGATCAGAACATGCTTTGAATTGAGCTGTAGATTGACACAGTCTATTCGATATTGTGAATTCAGATTGACATGGACAGACGTGAAAGGGAGTCTTCGTCTTCGTCAGATCATGAAGACAAAGGTATAAGTCAATGTGGTATTGGGAGATGGACTTGAGTCAGCTGAGACTGGAGTTTCCCTAAATCACATACTTTACTTTATTGCATTGATATTTGCATTGATTGATTGATATACTTGTTTACTTGAGTTATAGATTACAGGTATTAGAAGAGTAATCTTATGACAGAAGTGCCGTTAGTGGTGGGATCGCCACGGGCACATTGCACGATGTCATAAGATGGTGTATTGGCGGTGGTGCCAAAGTCTGTCATTAGATGATGGATTATCGATGTGGGTAGACTGATAACTTCTTCTATTACTGTTAGTTGATATTATATCGATGTGGATAGATGTATAGCTTATTATATTACTGTTGATTGATATTATATCGATGTGGATAGATTCATCGTTCCTTCTATTACTGTTAATCGATGTTATATCGATGTGGATAGAATCGGACTTTGTTCTATTACTGGTAATCGATATCATATCAATGTGAATAGAATCAGGGCTTGCTCTATTACTGGTAATCGATAATATATCAATGTGAATAGAATCAGGGTTTCGTCTATTACTGTTAATCGATACTGTATCGGTGTGGATAGAACTGGAGTCTTTTCTATTACTGTTAATCGATACTATATCGGCGTGGATAGAACTGGAGTCTTTTCTATTACTGTTAGTCGATATATGCAGACCGACGTCTGGAACCGGGATCCCTAGACTAGGATTGAGTCTAGTCTGAATTTTGTAGCTACGAGTATTATTGACAGTGTGGTATTGATTATGTTTCAGATTGTTACATATTGTTGATACCTGATTACATGCTTTATATTTGTTATATGATTGCATGTTTCATTGATTTATACTGGGAGTTATTCTCACCGGTTTATCCGGCTGTTGTCTTGTCTGTATGTGTACTTGACAACAGGTGGGACAGGTTCAGGGTCGAGGAGATGAGGAGAGATCGAGTTAGAGTGGAGACTTCAGACTTTGATCTGAGATAGGGTTTGAACACTTGATATTAGATGTTAAACTCTAGTTTGAATAAATTTTTTGTAATACAGGATTTGTATTTTATATACTGACATGTATATATGTTTTATTTCACTACGTTCCGCAATTTAAAAAGAAAAAATTTTAGACCCTGTTTTATAATTGATTAATTAGTCCCAATGAGGATTAAGAACACGATTAGCGTCCGGGTCCCCACACATATAATAGTGGCATCGCGTGTACTATTGGAGAACTCCTTCTCCAATGTACATCTCATACTCTGGCCAGAGATTCCATGCACTATTATTACATCAGATCACATAGGATATCCACACCTGTAGGTGAGCGGTGAATCCCCGACTACAATGCACTGGCTCCTATATGTGTCGCAACTGTACCCAACCTCGCCACCTGATGACTCTCCTGGAGTCGGTAAACGAGTCAAAGCACAGCCCTAACATATAGAGTCTCAGTGTTGTCCCGGGTCGTAAGGACTAATGGTGTACAATCATAACCACGGACTTATCCTCTCGATGAATGATAACCACTTGGAAAGTCCGAGGGAGGGTTGTTCGGTATAATCATCATATGACTACCCATCTGCATGTTTGGACATCTCTATGCCCTTACCAAGAAACGCAGTACACAACATCACAGATGCTAGTCTCGAGCTCAAGCGGCCTTTATCCCTGTTTTAGGCGGCTGAATCGACTAGGAACGAATTTAGAATATGCAGTGTTTACAAATGAGTTTCAACATCGAATTACGATTTATTTGTATTAAAACATAATCAAGCACTTTATCTATGCTGATTGCATGGGTATACAGATAAAGTATAACGAAACTATTAAAAGTTAATTATATTAAAATAAAGACTGTTTATTACACTTGAGTCAATAAATTTCCTAGCCAACCGTTGGCTTGCAGGGCATCTACTCTAACAATAATATCATAATGAATTGTTTTCAATTGCAAGTTCGCAATTTTTTCTGCTAGCTGCTATCCTTAATCTTTCAATTTTTTTTTATTGGAATACTATTGTTTTAACAAATATAATTAGATTGCAATTATTTAATTTTTAGGTCATTCTGAACATGAAATTTTGATAGAAGGGAAAGAAACACAAAGTAAGGAGAATTATTTTTATAGAACAACGAACACTGAATGTTGAAGGACCCACTACAACAAATTTGTCATTCGAAAACCGTTGTCGTATGACATTTTTTAAAGCAAAAGAGAATGGTTTTTTAGAAAACCGTTGTCTTTTTGGGGTAAAAACCATTGTCTTTGATCGTTTTTTTTGGGTCAACGACAACGGTTTTATAAATTGTTGTCTATTAGCGTGTTTTTTTGGATAATCGATAACAGTTTTAAAAAACCGTTGACAATTAGAGTGTTTTTTGGACAAAAAACAACGATTTTACTAAACTGTTGCTAGATTTTGAATTAGCCACAGTTTATCGAAACGCTTCTCTAAAACTTTTAAATTAGCGATAGTTTAACAATAACCGTCGATAAAAGCGACAATTTTTGTATAGCGACGGTGTATGACAAATCGTCGGTAACTAGCGACAAATGTCATATGAACAACCGTCGCTAATTAGCGACGGAAACAATAAGAAAAACCGTCGATAATTGACCTTTAACAACGATTTTTAATTGCTACGACTACGGTTTTTTCCCGTCTTCTTTAGACGTCTACGACAATGGTTTTTCACCGTTGTATTCGAGCACACTATTTAACCACATGGTCTTTAACAACGGTTTTACAAGACCTACGACGACAGTTTTTCTTTAGACGTCTACGACAACGGTTTTTCACCGTTGTCTTTGAGCGCACCCTTTAACCACAGTGCCTTTAAGAACGGTTTTACAAGACCTACGACAACGGTGAAAAACCGTTGTCGTAAGCCTTTTTTTTGTAGTGACCGCTAAAACTCCACAGAGAGCATGCAAATGATTAGAACTATGTCAATGGCTGGTTCTATCCCACGAGAAATTCTTACTTCACTACGACAAAGTAAACCAATGATTCATGTTATTTCAAGATCCATGAACAACGCAATATCCAAGATAAAAAAAGAAAAGTTGAAAAGGGAGGACACTGATGGAAGCTTGTTTATAAGAACTTGGCGAAGGGGGGTTTATCTATGATATCGAGTTTGACAAAGATAATCACTTGACTCATTTGTTTTTCTCACACCTGAGCTGAATGACATTTTACAAAGGATTTCTCGAATGTCTTCATTATGGACTGCACATACTGTTGGATCTGGTTTTCTACATTTCCAAGCGCAGCGGAAGTTTTAAAATGTTTATTTTGTTTTGAAAAACAAAATAATTTTGTTTTAGGCGCTCGTATGATTTAACAAAAGAAACATAGGATGTTAGAAAATTATAACTTCGTGAATTTAATTCACTGGACACCAACCGATCCGGTATTACAGATCTGGCTCTTGATGATTCCCTACGAAATTTCTTCAAAGAAATCCTCCTATCAAGTCCACGACTAGATAGTATGTTCCTCTTCTAATTTGCACTAGAAAAATACAGAAGATATTTCGCGTAGGAGAAGAAAAATTGAGAGACGGCACAATATTTCCTTTTTCAAAACCAAGTGGCCGAAAAACTCTTTCTTTTGGAGGTGGAGGCTCCCGAAAGTGATGTCGTGGTGGTTAGGTTAAGAGATTTGCATGTATTATTTATAATAAAATAATAACTTAATTACATAATTAACATTAATGGGCTTGATTTAATTAATTGGGCTAGTCCAACTAGTTTAATTAATTTAATCAAAGCCCATCAAAACTTTAATTAGTTATTATGTTGGACTTGTACTCCTACAAGCCCATTAAACATACTACCCACCAATTTTTAATTAATTAATAAACTCAACTTTTGAGCTTAATAAATTAAATACATTATAAATTCAATACTTGAATTTATTATTTAAATTATAAATTCAACTCCTTGAATTTTTATCACCTCCAAAATTTAATATTTAATAAACCCAACATTTGAGTTTAATAAATTAAATTCTCAAATTTTATAAATTCAACTACTTGAATTTATTCTCTCAAAATTTAATTTCATAAATTCAACTCCTTGAATTTAATATATAATATAAATTCAACTTCTTGAATTTATTCTCTCAACGGGAACATACGATCCAGTACTTGTGTGACCCTCAATGGTTCAGGGATACAGCTAGCCGTGGGTTCACAACTCTTTGTGATTTAGAATATCATTTATTCTTATTCGGGCTTACCCTAGTTAGCCCCATTCTTTTCATCAACACCTTGATCAAGAATGTCAGAACTCATTTCTGATTGCACCCATCGGATCATGGTAAGAGCGTCTAATAGCATCGCCCCATGATCCCCTAGGTATCATTGATAGTGCCTGCAAGAACCAGTCGATTATGATTAGCGTACAGTACGGTCCCTTCATATTATATATCCCGATCGAATCTGCAACCATTGGTTCATCAAGGGTTGCATAATAATTCGATAACTATGTGATAACTATAATAGTGGCATCGCGTGTACGATTTGGAGAACTCCTTCTCCAACGTACATCTCGTACTCTGGCCAGAAATTCCATGCACTGTTATTTCATTAGATCACATAGGATATCCACACCCGTAGGTGAGCGGTGAATCCCCGACTACAATCCACTGGCTCCTACATGTGTCGCAACTGTACCCAGCCTCGCCACCTGATGACTCTCCTGGAGCCGCTAAACGAGTCAAAGCACAGCCCTAACATATAGAGCCTCAGTGTTGTCCCGGGTCGTAAGGAATAATGGTGTACAATCATAATCACGAACTTATCCTCTCGATGAATGATAACCACTTGGAAAGTCCGAGGGAGGGTTGTTCGGTATAATCATCATATGACTACCCATCTGCATGTTTGGAATATCTATGCCCTTACTAAGAAACGCAGTACACAACGTCACAGATGCTAGTCTTGAGCTCAAGCAACCTTTATTCATGTTTTAGGCGGCTGAATCGACTAGGAATGAATTTAGATCATACAGTATTTACAAACGAGTTTCAACATCGAATTACGATTCATTTGTATTAAAGTATAATCAAGGTCTTTATCTATGTTTGATAACATGGGTATACAGATAAAGAAATAACAAACCATGAAATAATGAATTATATTAAAATAAAGATTGTTTATTACACTTGAGTCAATAAAATCCCTAGCCAACAGTTGGCTTGCAAGGCATCTACTCTAACAATCTCCCACTTGCCCTAGAGCCATCTACCCATAAACTTTAATCACATTGCTTCGCGATGCTTCTCAAACAAAGGTCCTGGCACGGGCTTCGTAAGTGGATCCGCAACGTTATCTGCAGAGGGGACTCTTTCGACTGATATGTCTCCCCTTCCCACAATCTCCCGAATGATGTGGAATTTCCTCAGTACATGTTTGGATCGCTGATGAGACCTTGGTTCCTTTGCTTGCGCAACGGTACCATTGTTGTCGCAGTACACCGGGACTGGATCAACTCCACTAGGAATAACGCCCAACTCTTGGACAAAATTCCTCATCTAAACTGCCTCTTTCGCTGCAGCAGATGCAGCAATGTATTCAGCTTCAGTGGTGGAATCCGCAACGGTGTCTTGTTTGGCACTTTTCCAAGAGACAGCCGCATCATTAAGCATGAATACAAAACCAGAGGTCGATTTCGAATCATCTACATCACATTGGAAGCTAGAATCAGTGTAGCCTTCCAATTTTAATTCTCCACCCCCATAGATGATGAACAAGTTCTTAGTCCTTCTCAAGTACTTAAGAATGTCTTTCACGGCCTTCCAATGCATTGGACCAGGGTTCGCCTGATATCTGCTTTGTAACACTCAAAGCATAAGCAATGTCAGGAAGTGTCGATATCATACCATACATGATACTACCAATGGCTGACGCATATGGAATTCGTGTCATCATCTCTATCTCTTCATCAGTTTTGGGACACATAGCTGTAGATAGAGTAATACCATGACACATTGGTAAGTATCCTCTCTTGGAATCTTCCATAGAGAATCGTTTTATAATGGTATCGATATATGCGGCTTGGGTGAGCCCCAACATCCTTTTTGATCTATCTCTATATATCTGTATTCCCAATACATAGGATGCTTCACCCATGTACTTCATGGAGAATTTACTGGCTAACCATACTTTAGTTGATTGCAGCAATCCTACATCGTTCCCAATGAGCAGGATATCATCAACATAAAGTAATAGGAATGTCACTGCACTCCCACTAACTTTCTTGTACACACACGGTTCCTCAAGATTCTTAGCAAAACCAAACTCTTTGATAGTGCTATCAAACCTAAGGTTCCAACTCCTTGATGCCTGCTTGAGACCATATATTGATCTCTGAAGTTTGCTTACCTTACGCTCACTTCCTACTGATGTGTATCCCTCGGGTTGAGACATATAAATTTCTTCTTTGATGTCTCCATTGAGGAAAGCAGTCTTTACATCCATTTGCCATATCTCATAGTCATACCATGCTGCTATGGCTAGTAGTATTCTAATGGACTTAAACATAGCAACTGGTGAAAAAGTTTCCTCATAGTCAACTCCTTGCCTTTGAGTATAACCTTTTGCAACCAGTCTTGCTTTGAAGGGCACTACCTTCCCATCTGCCCCAAGCTTTCTTTTGTAGATCCATTTGCATCCTATGGGAACGATTCCCTCAGGTGGATCCACTAATGTCCAGACTTGGTTTGAATACATAGAGTCCATTTCTGACTGCATGGCTTCAAGCCATTTGGTTGAATCAGTATCAGATAATGCTTCTTTGAAATTCATTGGATCACATTCAACACAAGACTCATCATGGCCTTGTTCATGAAGAAGCGTATATCTTGCAGGTGGTCTAATAACCCTATCAGACCTTCTAGAAGCTTGTACTTCAACTACTGGTTCTTGGGAAATGGGTTAAACTTCTATTGTTGATGGAGTATCTTGAATTTCTTCAAATTCTATCATCTTGCCTTTTTTATCTAATAGAAATTCCTTTTCCAAAAAGGTGGAATTTCTTGAAACAAACACTTTTGCTTCATTTGGATGATAGAAATAATATCCAACAGAATTCTTTGGATATCCTACAAAGTAGCACAAAGTGGATCTACTATCCAATTTGTCTCCCACTGTCTGCTTCACATAAGCAGGACATCCCCATATTCTCATGTAAGAATATTTGGGAGTTTTTCCCATCCATATCTCATATGGTGTTTTATCCACTGCTATTGTATGGACATTATTCAACAACATTGCAGAAGTTTCAAGCGCAAAGCCCCAAAAAGATATAGGCAATTCAGTGAATCCCATCATAGATCGAACCATGTCCACCAAGGTTCGATTTCGACGTTCAAAAACACCATTCAATTGTGGTGTTGCTGGTGGAGTCCACTGTGAGAGAATCTCATTCTCTTTTAGATAACCCAAAAATTCAGCACTTAAGTATTCTCCACCTCGATCAGATCGAAGTGCCTTAATACTTCTTTCTAGCTGATTTTCTACATCAGATCTGAATTCTTTGAACTTTTCAAATGCTTCAGATTTGTGTTTCATCAAATAAACGTACCCATACCTCGTATGGTCATCAGTAAAGGTAATGAAGTAGGAATGCCCAAATTTTGTGCTAACACTTAGCGGGCCACAAACGTCCGTGTGGATCAAATCCAGTAAACCATGCACACGTTCCACGTTTCCATTGAATGGAGTTTTAGTCATTTTTCCTTTTAGACAGGACTCACAAGTTGGTAGAGGATATATGTCTGACAAGTCAAACATGCCTTCTCCCACTAGCTTGTGCATCCTTCTTTGAGAAATATGACCTAGTCTAGCGTGCCATATTTGTGCAGGATTTGGATCTTCTATTTTTTTTTTGTTCTTTTTGTATGCGCTTGGACATTGTTTAACGGAATATCTTTCAATTTTAAGTTATAGAGATCATTTGTTAATTCTCCAGTTCCAATCAAACATTTATTCTTGTATAAATTGCAAACAACTTTAGCAAAAACACAAGAATAACCATCCCTATCAAGCATAGAAATAAAAATAATATTTTTAACCAATTCAGGAACAAATAAAACGTCTCTAAAAAACAACTTAAAATTATTTTCCAAAATTAAAGTAACGTCTCCAATGGCTGTGGCATCAACTCTTGCTCCATTTCCTAGTCTTAGAAAGGTCTCACCATCTCTAAGCCTCCTGCTTCTTCCCATCACCTGAAAATCATTGCATAGATGAGAACCACATCCGGTATCCAATACCCAAGAAGATGAATTAATAGAAACATTAACTTCAATTTAAAACATACCATGGCCAGAACGCTTCTGGGCAAGATACTCCTCGCAATTACGCCTCCAATGTCCAGGCTTTTTGCAGTGGAAACAGACATGCTCTGACTTGTCAGGCTTTGTAGGCCCTGGATTTGCTTTCTTGTATGGCCTTTTGTTGTGCTTGTTCTTCTTTCATTTTTAATTGTGGCCTCATAATTAGTAAGCATATTGACCAATCTTCAAGGGTGGCCTCAAGCTTGTTCATATTAAAATTAACCACAAATCCATCGAACGAGGCAGGCAAAGATAGTAAGAGAATATCAGTCGGGAGCTCACTAGGAATAACCAAGTCGAGTCCTACCAACTTCTCAATGAGCCCAATCATCCTAACACCGTGCTCATGGACCGAAGTCCCCTCTCGCAAGCGTGTAGTCATGAGTTCTTTAACAGTCGCATGTCTTTCTGAACGAGTTTGTACATCATACAATTCTTTCAGATGAAGGTAAATGTCAGCAGCATTCACCTCCTCCTCGAACCTCCTCTGAAGTTCATTCGACATAGAAGCCAACATATAGCTCTTAGCTTGGAGATCATGATCCCAATGTTTCTCAAGCTTAGCTAATTCAGTCCTACTGATATCAGGAGCCGCCTCCTTAAGTGGCTTCTTATCAAGCACATACCGCAATCCTTTCGGATTTCAGAACAATCTTTAAGTTTCGAAACCAGTCATGATAGTTAGGGCCAGTCAATTTGTTTTGATCGAGAATGATTGAAAGCGGGTTACGAGTAGCCATCGTAAATATACTGAAAATGAAAACAGATAAAAGTTACTGATAATTTTAAAATAATTCTAAGTCATTTTATAAATTACCCTCCCACTATTTTGACATTTTCACCACCCTCTAACGAAAAATGGAAATCGTATTTCCTTAGTAGGCACGTAGAGTCCAATTAGCCAATTATAATCCTGAATAATATCAGCCAATTATAATTTCTAAAAGGTAGAGTCCAATTGCATCCCTATGCAACCTCCACGTGTTTTGCCTCACGTTTAATAAGGACCCAATAATATGACGTCGTTTAATTTTACATGTCCAATCAACCCATCAATATTGAATTGTAGTGGACGGTCGCCATGAGTTCCCCAAATAATATGAGCCGAAGTCATGGGAGTTTCACTCAATTCACATCATATGTCCGATGGAAGTCACAGCTTTCCGGCATATAGGCCTCCCCAATAATATGAGCCAGACACTGTTTGCGGGGTAGCGATCAACATGCAACCACGGTTGATGGAAGGCAAGGAAAAATTAAACTCCTTTAATTTTTACTTTTTCGATTTGATATAAATTTTGAATCATATTCAAAATGAGGGATTTTAATTTTAAAATTGTCTCATCATTTTAATTTAAAAAATCGCGTGCCACGAGTTTGTATGTTTGCCGGATTCATGCAACTATATTATAAAATAATATACATACATGCATACTACTATATATCACATATATCATAATATGACATTCAACAATAAATAAGGATGATCGATCGCCAACACTATTAGATCCATGTGAGCCATACATGGATCCAGGTCCAAACCTAGGTGAATGCAGGGATGCAAATGCAACTATTACAAGAGCTTCCAATATTTTACATGTCTTCGTCTTGATCATCGGGCCCACCATCTTCCAGTCTTGATCTCCCACTATTTCTAATATTACATTTAAATAGCCATGGCACATAAGGGATACATCTCATGGGGTGAGAACGGGCCATAAACCAGGCCCACTTTAATAATATCAAATATTAAAAAAATGAATAAAACAGCAAAATATCCTAACATACACCTAACACATTGGTCAAGGCTCTCGATCATCCTTCATGCATTTAATATCAAATATTAATATCAATTTAATTAATTGATAAATCATATATCTAATAATTTATCACTAACCACCACAATTATTAAAGGATTTAATAAATTAAATAAATTCTTTTATTTAATTTCCAATTAAATCAATAATAATTGATTTCTTGTAAAAACTCATTTTTACCATAAATAATTAAAATCATATTCTAATTATTTATTTTACAAGAAAATTATAAATTTTCCAAAAATTAATTTTCCAAAATAAAAATTGAACCAATTTTCAAAAATATCAATTTTACCCAAAATTTTGAAAAATCAGAAAATTGCACCATGAGCCCAAACAATTCAAGCCCACCAATCAGAACGCTTCCCGAGATGATCCCGGGCAGTCGCCCCCGCTGCTCGAACGTTTCGGACAGTGGCAGCCACATGTGCGGGCGGCGCCGCGCGCGGACGCTCTGCACGCTGCACCTCTCCGCGCGCGCTCGCCGCTCGCGGAGGGCGTGGCGCGCAGCCCTGCGCGCGATCTGCCCGGAACAGTTCCGGGCAGATCGCGAAATTTTTTTTTTCCCCAAAAAAAAATAATTTTATGGTGCATCGATTTTTCTGAAAATTTTCTTGTGTGGTTATTCAATATAATTTAAAATCATACGATTCAGAAAACCTGGCTCTGATATCACTATTGGATCTTGTTTTCTACACGCCCAAGCGCAGCGGAAGTTTTAAAATTTTTATTTTATTTTGAAAAACAAAATAATTTTGCTTTAGGCGCTCGTATGAGTTAACAAAACAAACATAGGATGTTAGAAAATTATACCTTTGTGAATTTAATTCACTGGACACCAACCGATCCGGTATTACAGATCTGGCTCTTGATGATTTCTACGAACTTTCTTCAAAGAATTCCTCCTATCAAGTCCACGACTAGATAGTATGTTCCTCTTCTAATTTGCACTAGAAAAATACAGAAGATATTTCGCGTAGGAGAAGAAAAATTGAGCGGACGGCACAATATTTCCTTTTTCAAAACCAAGTGGCCGAAAATCTCTTTTTTTGGAGGTGGAGGCTCACGAAAGTGATGTTGTGGTGGTTAGGTTAAGAGATTTGCATGTATTATTTATAATAAAATAAAAACATAATTACATAATTAACATTAATAAGCTTGATTTAATTAATTGGGCTAGTCCAACTAGTTTAATTAATTTAATCAAAGCCCATCAAAACTTTAATTATTTATTATGTTGGACTTGTACTCCTACAAGCCCATTAAACATACTACCCACCAATTTTTAATTAATTAATAAACTCAACTTTTGTGCTTAATAAATTAAATACATTATAAATTCAACACTTGAATTTATTATTTAAATTAGAAATTCAACTCCTTGAATTTTTATCACCTCCAAAATTTAATATTTAATAAACCCAACATTTGATTTTAATAAATTAAATTCTCAAATTTTATAAATTCAACTACTTGAATTTATTCTCTCAAAATTTAATTATCATAAATTCAACTCCTTGAATTTACTATATAATATAAATTCAACTTCTTGAATTTATTCTCTCAACGGGAACATACGATCCAGTACTTGTGTGACCCTCAATGGTTCAGGGATACAGCTAGTCGTGGGTTCACAACTCTTTGTGTTTTAGAATAGCATTTATTCTTATTCGGGCTTACCCTAGTTAGCCCATTCTTTTCATCAACACCTTGATCAAGAATGTCAGAACTCATTTCTGATTGCACCCATTGGATAATGTAAGAGCGTCTAGTAGCATCGTCCCATGATCCCTTTGGTATCACTGATAGTGCCTGGAAGAACCAGTCGATTATGATTAGCGTACAGTACGGTCCCTTCATCTCATATATCCTGATCGAATCTGCAACCATTGGTTCATCGAGGGTTGCACAATAATTCAATAACTATGTGATAACTATAATAGTGGCATCACGTGTACTATTTGGAGAACTCCTTCTCCAACGTACATCTCGTACTCTGGCCAGAAATTCCATGCACTATTATTTCATTAGATCACATAGGATATCCACACCCGTAGGTGAGCGGTGAATCCCCGACTACAATGCACTGGCTCCTATATGTGTCACAACTGTACCCAACCTCGCCACCTGATGACTCTCCTGGAGCCAGTAAACGAGTCAAAGTACAGCCCTAGCATATAGAGCCTCAGTGTTGTCCCGGGTCGTAAGGACTAATGGTGTACAATCATAATCACGGACTTATCCTCTCGATGAATGATAACCACTTGGAAAGTCCAAGGAAGGGTTGTTCGGTATAATCATCATATGACTACCCATCTGCATGTTTGGACATCTCTATGCCCTTACTAAGAAACGCAGTACACAACATCACAGATGCTAGTCTCGAGCTCAAGCGACCTTTATCCATGTTTTAGGAGGCTGAATTGACTAGGAACGAATTTAGATCATACAGTATTTACAAACGAGTTTCAACATCGAATTACGATTCATTTGTATTAAAGTATAATCAAGGTCTTTATCTATGTTTGATAACATGGGTATACTAATAAAGAAATAACAAACCATGAAATAATGAATTATATTAAAATAAAGATTGTTTATTACACTTGAGTCAATAAAATCCCTAGCCAATAGTTGGCTTGCAGGGAATCTACTCTAACACATACAAGACCAACAAATACAATATTCCACTTTTTGATGTCATTGGCATATCGTGTTTTAACACGTCATTTTATTCTTTTGTTGCGTTTATGCAGAAGGAGGAAGAGGAAGGTTAGAGTTTGGCATTATAGAGATTCAAGAAGATTTTTGGAGTTGATGAATGTCCAAAAGTAAATGTTACGTATAGGGAATTAACATTGATGAATGCTATCTACAAGGTATTTCCAAGAACACCAAATCTCTTGTGCAAGCATATATAAAAAAATGTTTTGTGAAATGCAAGAAGTTTTTTGACAAAAAGGAAGATTCTTGACAAGTTTTTGTAAACTTGGACTGATGTGGTTGTTTATTCACTTGATGAACCAAGTTTTTATAGCGCGTGACATCTCTTTGAAAATCACTACAAGGAAATGTTTCTTATCATGCACTTGAGTAAATTCTAGAGCATAAATTGGATACTTCTGCGAAATTGTAAGACAAGTGTACTGGTCATTTTCAGAGTACCACGGGCCTTCCTCGTGTACATCAAATTAATAATATGTATGAAAAGAAAATTGGAACTTATTAATGTGCATCCGCAGTGGAGGATTGACAATAGGTCATTTACAAGCTCTGACGATGAATTGAAGTTTAATGATGATCACGATGATAGTCAGTTGAAATTTAAAAGTGCATTCACTTATTATTAAAGAATAATAAAAATAAGTGTTTTCTTGGGGAGATCAAAATTTAATGAGAGTGTCTCTTACTCAGAGAGAGACATCACTCGAAGACAAATTTCTCAGCTTTTGGATGCACCACTCTCTCTAATGGTTCAAGCACAAAAAATTCATTCATGTAGAGGGCGGAGTCGTCTGTTCAGAGCATCTCTCTGATAAATAAAATTTGACATAAAACTGATCAGACTCCAATATAAAAAAAAATTGAATGGGAGACTTCAACTCCGACAACCGAGTAATCCTATCTTAATCACGAGCTCCATGAGAAAATATGCGCCCGGTGCTACAAAAGTACTCTCGTGACCTACCATGGTGTCCATTAGCAGCCACAGTAGCCCCTCCAGTATAAAGTACTGAGGTTAGGATTCTGGTATGAAACAGCTACACAACAATAACGATAATCATAAACCATTCATAAACATTTAATACCATGAATATGAAATGCATGAACATTATTCAATAACGATAGGTTAACGGGAGACAATGAATGATACGATAACAACAAGAGTAATTCCCAAGCAATAACACACAGGGGATCTATATTGTCATGCAGCTAAAAAGTCTGCTAACTATGTGAGGCATGTCCTACTGTGTCTAATAAACACTCACGACTCGCCTCCATACAACTGATAATGATACAACAGGAAGACACAATAACGAACATCATATGATGCCAATGTTTCAAGTGAATATAACACATAAAATGTATCAAAAATAGACAATCAAAATTTCGGTATCGGAGATGACTCGACTCAAAAGCCGAATGTGCATTCTAATATAACCACGTGTGCCAAGAATACAATATAAAAAGAGGAATATATTACAAGAATGATATGGCTCAACATGAATATCATAATATTATGCCATAAACTAAATGTCATAAAAAATGCTATTAATTTTTTTAAAACAAGCTCATTTTCGAAATTATTAAAATTATGCATGCATGCGACACTGCTAAAAAATACGCCTTTTAAAAATGATCCTAATTAAATAACAATTAAAATATTGTAGTTTAAAATTTGCCAACTCGGGCAACATAAATGTATGTAGAAATAAATCAAGTAAAATCCTGATAACTAGCAACATGTCAAGACCAAGCGTAAGGAAATGTTCATGTCCGCTCTAAACTCATAAAACATGATGGGCAGAAAATATGGTCCTCCGGTCATGTGCGCACATCCAGCCCTGCCTACTCAGAATTCGGCACCTCCCGCCCATGCACACCTGCATCATTCACATCTAGTGAGTCTAAAGACTCAACAAACCTGTAACGTTATAACAAAGACATATACATAAAATGAAATAGTGAAAAATATGGTAGGCAACATATATTTCATGAACTTAAAAGCACAACGTAAACATGTCGTATAAAAGCATAACGTGTCAAAACATGTCTCATCATAACATCATATACGTATAAATTTGTTTAATTTTATTCAGTCCATTAGTTGTGACTTTCGTATCAATTCTATCGTATCAGCTTTATTCGATGGAGCCATTTACGTATAACTGTGGTACCCGGTGCGGGGACATCAGCAATAGCATTATCCGTCCACTGAGCCTTGGCCTCAGCTCATAATATCTCACACATATCGTATTAGTCACAACCAACTCCCATCCTTCAAAACATTTAATCAAATTCATCACTTAATAAAATCATTCATATGCGTAAATTTTTCCTTAAAACCAAGCAAGCAACGTATTTTCATATTTTCGTAAAAAATCCTATACGTGATACATAAAAATTTAAAAACATGATAAATTACATAAAAATTTAAAAACTTAATAAATTTTTGCTTAGGACGCTGTCAGAACTAAAAACTCGACTCGGGGGCAAAATGACCATTTCGCCCCTAGAAACCCAAAATGACTATTTTACCCATGTACCTTAAAATTTCGATAAGAAGCTTTCCAAACTCTTTAAAACACCTCAAAAAATATTAAAAAAATTTCTTAGACGTAAGCTCGGGCCCGATTAAAAACTTATATGATTCGTTTTAAAACTTGGATCGAGTCAAGGTTTTAACCTGAATCAATCCGAAACTTAACCAAATTTACCCCAACTCAAGACATGACTTAACTATACTTGTCCAGCCTCTAAACCAAGTATTCTAGACCCCTTATGAACCCCAAACCATAACCGAAAGTTGCTGGAAAATTTCTTGCGCATTACATCTTCAAACCCTAATACACTAAACTTGCCAACTATCGACCCTAGGCCCTATTGGCTCGAACCAGCCTTGGAACAACCCTTATTAGCCCACCTTAGGACCCTCCTATACCAACCTAACTCGAGCACACAGCTCCATGCACGCCACAAGACACACACACCCGAGGACACCCAAGGAACACCACCCGCACCACACCTCGACTCCAAGATTCCGATCGGCGCTAAAGACAAGACCTGCAGCGTGCGGGGCATTCTAGCCCATGACTCAGACCCACCAGGGTCTGGTCCACAGCTTGGAAAAGCCCCTCACACGCTGGCTCCAAGCAATTCCCTCGATCCAATGAATCCCCGTGGCTCCCTCCTAAAATCCCAATTGGCCTGCACAAAACGTGTCCCAATGTGATTCCGTTGCCATGACACCCTAGTACTTGAGTTGCACAACTTCTTAGACCTTAGCCATAGCAGCCCCTTGCAATGAAGTCAAGAAACGTGAGCCATGTTCACAAAGGAATGAAATTTTTTCATGTAAAACCATACAAAAATGAAAGTACATGATAGATCAAAGAGTTTCCCATTAAAATATACATATATTAGCATACATAGCATAAATGATGAGAAAAAATGATGATACAAGGCGTGCCTTAGCGTTTATACGATCAAAAGCTTGAAGATACGCGCGTGAGACGTGAAAGAGAGAGGCGGGGAGAAGCTTTCTTGAAGAAACTATAAATGGCCGAAGCTTCATGCTGTATTTTCGAAAGAGAGCTGCTGAATGGTGGGGAGGGGGCGCCACAAGGCGTTAAATAGGGTTAGGGTTCGCTTAAGTGTATTTTAGGTTAATAAAATATGTACTAATGGGCCTCAATTAAAAATAAAAAGGATTTTGAGCCCACTAAGCAATAAACAAACCCAACAAGCCCAATAACACTCCCAAAAAATATTTCTTTTTGAAAATAATGCCCGAACCCTCAAAAAGTTCCCCAATTTACTAAAATTTGCGTACCGGTTAAAAATACGACCGACGAGTAAAAATACCCACCAAGGCCCATTTTTCGAAACACACCCTTAAAACACTTCATATTAATTAATTAAAATTAATCATTCAATATAAAAAATTCCTGATTATCCCCGGTCTCCTTTCCTCGTTTGAGCGCAAAATGCAACTTAAAACCTTAATGCATTAAACTTTAAAATAATCATGAAATAAAATCTAACCATGCAATAATCATGTATTATATGCATAAAAATCATTAAACACATATTTTAATTAAAATCCTAGATTGCATGCATTCAGGTTACTTAGTTCGAATTTCCTAGACCTTACAATTCTCCGCCCCTTAAACAGAATTTTGTCCTCGATATTTAAAACATACAAAATAACTTATGGTAGCGACTCCTCATCTCGGTCTCTGTCTCCCAAGTAGCCTCCTCCTTGGAGTGATTCAGCCACTTGACTTTTATCATGTTAATCACATTGTTCTGGAGCCTCCTCTCCTGTCTGTCCAAAATCTTACCTGGTCTCTACTCAAAGGACAGGTTCGGTTTCAGCTGAAGTGGCTCAGAGTTCAGTACTAGCGAAGGATTCGACATGTACTTCCGCAGCATGGAGACATGGAACACATTATAAACAACACATTATGAACTCCCGCTAGATTCGGCGGTAATGTAACTCTGTAAGCGAGTGTTCCAACTCTCTCCAGGATCTCAAATGGCCTTATGTATCTCGGACTGAACTTGCCCTTCTTCCCAAATCTCATCACACCATTCATTGCTGCGACCTTCATGAACATATGGTCCCCTACGGCAAACTCAAGATCTCTGCGCCACTGATCTGCGCAACTCTTCTGTCGGCTCTGAGCGGTCTTCATCCTATCTCGGATCTTGACCACTAACTCTGCTGTCTGACTGACAATATCTGGCCCTATCTCTGGCCTCTCTCCTACCTCGTCCCAATACAGAGGAGACCTACACTTCCTCCCGTACAATGCCTCATATGAAGCCATACCGATCGATGCCTGAAAACTGTTGTTGTACGTGCACTCCACAAGAGGTAACTTCGGCTTCCAACTACCCTGGACGTCGATCATGCAAGCCCAGAGTAGGTCCTCCAAAATCTGAATAACTCTCTCTGACTCTCCACCAGTCTAAGGATGGAAGAAAATACTGAATAGAAGCTTAGTACCCAATGCCTGGTGTAGACTCTTAGAGAATGCAGACGTGAATCTCGGATCCATATCTTACACGATAGACATTGAAATCCCATGCAGCCTGACTATCTCTCTGATGTACAGCTCTGCGTATTGATTCATAGTGAAAGTCTTCCTGATCGGTAAAAAGTGGGCTGATTTAATGAGCCGATCAACGATCACCCAAATGGCATTATATCCTCCTGTCGTCCTCGGAAGCCCTGTAAAAAAATCCATGGTAATATTCTCCCATTTTCACTCAGGAATAAGGAGTGATCTCAGCTTCCCTGCAGGTCTCTGATGCTTGGCTTTGACCTGCTAACATGTCAAACACTTGGAGACGAAACACAGAATATATCTTTTCATGCCTGGCCACCAATAAAGTATATAAAGATCTTTATACATCTTCGTACTCCCTGGATGGATGTAGCACATGGTGCTGTGGGTCTCACTCAAGATATCTACTCTTAGGGAATCATGTAGAGGCCCGTATTTCATATTCATAATTTTTGCAGAATTATTAAAATTTTTCTAAATAAATAAATATCTTGCCCAATTTATAAAATAAACATGTAAATAACATAACCTTAAAATAACAGCGGAAGTCAACATAGTGTTTCAAACAGTAATTTGAAAATAATCCAACATGTTAAAATCGAGTTTGAATGATAAAAGGTACATAAATTAAATCATGAGGTCATCGGGTTTACTACTGTTGTCCCAAGATCGCTCACTGGTCTCCACCCGCGATCTCGACCTCATCAATACCTACAACAATCAAGTCTAGTGAGTCTAAAGACTCAACATGTATATATCGTGAATAATAAGTAAATATATCATAAAATCGCATGCAACATAAAAGTAAAGTATCGTAAAGTGTAAGGTGAAAATCGTATCATGAATAATTAAAACTACGTGCATATCTGAAAATCATACGTAAAAGTTTTGCTCAATAGAGCTCTGTCATAACATATCATAATTTTTTCTGGTAGAGATAATGTTTCTAAGCAAGTGGCCCATAACATAACGTGAGCGTCTGATCATACTAAACCACGGTATACTGTGCGGTAGAGATCAATCACAGCCCTTGGACTGGATGTTCGTACCCATACATAATCATAAACCGGTCGTAAGTCACCGGGCGGAGAGGTCCTCGGTTGCGCCTACCGACTTCCAAACCCATAAACATAAGGTGGCCACAATACATATAGCATATATCTCAAAAATAAACATTTTCTATTTTTATGCACGTAATATAATTATAACCTTATTTTACCGGATGAGTTGGATCGCTCCCAGGATTGCTGCGACTTACTACTAATATGTGACACATGCAATAAATCTTAACTTAACAAAATTTTAACGATAGAACCAAAAACGAGACGATTCGGACCAACAACTTGATTTTTAACCTTGGCTTCGTACCAACTCGAACAAACATTAAACCGACGTTTAACCATGATTAAAAATACCCCAAACATACTGAAAAATATTCACACGGACTGTAAAACACGAAAATAGGTAAATGGAAATCAAAAACATAAAACCCTCTTTCGAGAGTCATTTTGGCACCTTTCACCTTAAATTCTCGTACGACCTCTAAAATCAACCAAATCACGAACGGCCAAAAACATGACTTTTCTAACTCATTAAGGTAGTGTCCAGTCCAAGGCCATGGGCTAAAAGCCAAACAAGAACTCAAACCAAACTCATAACTGAGCTCATAGTTGCTGTCAAAATGCAGCAGTGGCAGTTGGTGTATATGTGAAGTAAACACAGGAAATAATGGTTCTTGGCTTGAACCATTGAACCAAGACTCTTACCAACATCCTAAGGCATGACTTGGACCATGGCTATGGGCTAAAAGCCAACCACAACCCAAGAAAACACCTAGGACATTACCAAACTTCTACCGAGGACACAAAATTCTGTGCAGTGAGATGTATTGAATTGTTCTATTGTCTTGTGTCGTTCCAGTGATCATTTTATCAACCATGGCTCGATCTAGACATGATGGAGTGTTGTATGAACCATGGATATGGGCTAGGAGCAAACCATAATCCAAACCACACAACAAAAACCCAAACCATACTCATACAAAATAAATCAGAACTTTCAAACCGATGAGCACTTGTCATGTTTGTGTAAAAATCTGAGGGATCTATGATGAGCACTTGTCACAATCAAAAGCCGAGGTGCTGTACAGATTTTTCAAATACTTGCTGTCCACATTTCGTTTTTCCTCATAAATCCTGAGTATGCAATGTTTTAAAATATCTATAGGACTTGATTGAAGAGAAAAGAAACCATATATACGTGCCTGGAATTTGTTTTGACAAAAAAAAATCAATACGACAATACGACGCGACGGAACGGAGTTGGACTTCCTTCTTGTTTCAGCTGTTGCTATCGTGATTCCTAAGCTGTTGGTTCTCTGTTAATTTCGAAGGTGAGGGTGTAGGCTTGTTAGGCAATGAAGAGGAGTGTTATAGGAGGTGTTAAAGGTGTCATTATAAGCATTAAGGTGTGAGTTACAAGTCAAGGAGGTGAATGGTTTTGAATTGTTCCTTATTCCCCTTGCTGCTGTTGGTTTCTTGCACTTTTTTTGCTGTATATTTTCTATGATTTCCTTAGTAATTAGTTGGGGAGAAATGAGGTGTGGTATTGTGTTTGAATTACTACTAATTAGTGAATTAAAAATGGGAATGAATACTCCATGAAGTGCAATTAGGAGTGGTTTGAATGGAGAGTTACCAAACCTTTGAAATATTTTAAATGTTGGACCCATTATTATTATTACTACTTTGCATGGTATTTTATTGTTTAAATCTTGTATTTTAATTGCTTAAAGTTTAGCACCCTCATTATATATTATAGTGAATTTACACATTACATTTAGGATAGATTATTGCATAGTATTCATGATCTGAAACTTAAATATTCCAATGCTATGATTAATTTCTTGAATATTTTATACCTATATTAATTCATCCCCATATGTTTACATATTTTAATTTAAACTTTAATTAATATTAACCTAAAGAACTTATTTATCAACTTAGCTCTAATTAATTTTTAAATCCCAAGGACATTCTTTTTCTTAAATTAAATTATTCTTTGACTTAAATTAAATTTAGGAATATTTTCTTATTATTAATCTTATTATTAATATTATCTCTATTCTCAAAACTCCGTTCCGACCTCGCGTATTTATCATTAAAAGATAAAACTAAACATCTACCTTTAAAATAAATAATCATGACTTAAAATTATTAAAATAAATCAAACACTTCATATTTATATAAAATATTCATTTTTAATTTAAATAGTAGGAATTATGCATGGCTTATACGTAATCTGATTTTCGGGTTCTACAAATCGCTACTAGGAACCCATAGTCGGCCACGATGTCTCACTATGCCATCCACAACTGTATAAAGTCTCCGGCCCGTAGCCTCATCCCTCTGTCTCCACTTTAGTGGCTGCTCGTCTGAAGTCTGCCCTGCCCGAATTCTTTCTTTCAGTGTCGGCTGCACTGTCAGGGTAGAAATATTGGGGACACTGCCACTGGCATAAACTGCAAGCTCCAATCGTTGAATCTACGTCTTCAACGGTATCTCTACTCATAGATGAACGATCACTACAGTCTTCCTGCTCATGGAATCTGCAACTACATTAGCCTTATACGGATGGTAGCTAATGTCACAATAATAATCCTTCATTAGCTCTAGCCACCTCCGCTGTCTCATGTTCTGCTCTTTCTATGTGAAGAAGTACTTCGGGCTCATGTGTTCAGTTAAAATCCTGCAATTCTCCCCATACAGGTAATGCCTCCAAATCTTCAGAGTAAAAACCACCGCTGCTAGCTCGAGGTGATGAGTCGGGAGTTCTTCTCATTGACCTTCAGTTTTCTGGACGCATAAGCTATAACCCTGTCATGCTGCATCAGAACTGTGCCCAAACCGAGCTTCGAAGCATCTGTGTAAACCACGAACTCTCCTTGCCATGATGGCATCACTAGAACTGGTGCAGTGGTCAACGCCTGCTTCAACCTTTCAAAGCTACGCAATCAAACTGGTGCAGTGGTACAGTGGTCAACACCTGGCACTCAGACCCCCAGATAAACATGGCATTCTTCTTTGTCAAGGCGGTCATAGGCACCACAATAGAAGAGAAAGCTCAGTATAAATTTCCTGTAATAACCAGCCAATCCCAAGAAGCTATGGATCTCTGTCACGATCTTAGGCACTGGCCAATCTCTGACTGCCTCAAATTTACTGGGGCAACCTCTATACCATCCCGAAATACAATGTGGCCCAAGAATGCCACTCTTCCAAGAAAAACTCACACTTACTGAACTGGGCATAAAGCTGTCTGTCCTATAGAGTCTGCAGTACGGTCCTCAGATTCTGACTGTGCTCTTCGGTGCTCCTCAAATAAATCATTGTGTCATCTATAAAAATTATGACAAACTGATCCAAATATGGATGAAACACGCTATTCATGAGATCCAATAAGATTGCTGGTGCGTTCGTCAAACCAAAAGGCATCAGCATAAATTCATAGTGCCCATAACGCGTCCTGAATTTCGTCTTATGCACGTCAGACTCTCTCACCTTCAGCTGATGGTATCCAGATCGGAGATCTATCTTCGAAAATACATACGCTCCCTGAAGCTAATCAAATAGATCATCGATCCTAGGTAGTGTATACTTGTTCTTGACCGTGACATGGTTCAGCTCCCTGTAGTCAATACAAAGCCGCATGCTGCCATCTTTCTTCTTCATAAAAAATACCCGCGCACCCCATGGAGAAAATCTATGACGAATGAAACCCTTATCTAGCAAGTCATGAATCTGATTCTTCAGTTCTTTCATCTCTGCAGGTGCTAGGTGATAGGATGCCTTAGAAATAGGCATTGTACCTGGCATGAGCTCGATAGAAAAGTCCAACTCTCTATCAGGTGGTATGCCTGAAACATCGTCAGGGAAAACACTGGAGAAATCTCTGACCACATCAAATTCCTCTAGCCTCTGACTAACTGGATCTGACAATTATACAATACTAGCCAAAAAAGCCTGGCAGACTCTCTTCATGAGCTTCCTCTCGCACATACAGGAAAAGACTGAGGCATATGCTGATGTCTGGATGCCTCATATATAAACGGCTTGCCGCTGGCCGGTTGGACAGATACTGACCACTGTCAAAAGTCTATGACAACTCCGTTCAAAGAATGCCCGTCTATACCCAAAATGATGTCGAACTCCGGCAACAGTAGCACTATCAAATCTGCATGTACCGCGTTCTTTTTTAACCGAAGCTCAATCCCTTGACTATCTGATAAGTGAACATCTGATCCTTTGATGGAATCGATACTCTGAATCCTAAATCCATCGCCGCTGGTATGATTCCTAGTCGCTTGAAAAAAGATTGGGATATAAACGAGTGTGTAGCTCCGGAGTCTAGCAATGCATTCGTGGCTACACCTGAAATATATATCCATCCTGCGACAAAACATACCATCAAATCTGATTGTGTTGAAACTAACGAAATTTATACCAGAAATTATCCCAAAGTCTTCAAAACATTTACTGATTTAACCCAAGTGTTCCTAAAAATTTCTAATTTAATCCTCAAATTATCGAAATTAAAAATTGACCATTTAAAGTTTTCGAAAATTACACTTTGTCCCTTACGTTTTTCAAACTTTGCCATCTTGTTTCCAAAAATTTTCGAATTTAGCCCATAAAATCGTAAAATTCTCGAAACTAATAATTAAATCCCAGAAATTCAAAAAATTCAAAAGTAGCCTCTTAGAAATTTCGAGTTTTGCAAATAGGTCCTCATACTATCGGTTAATACACTTAGGTCCTAAAAATTCTCAATTCATGGCATTTGATCCTTAAATCCAACAAGCATACATCCTAATTTTTCTCTATGTTCTCAATCCCATAAATTAATTCTCATAACATATAACCCATGTAGTCAAGCGATAAATTAAAATCCTAAACATAAGGGTTACCAGTTATTAGCGTCGAATCTGGCTCCGCCTCAGCCTCCTCGGCATGCATCACATATGCTCTGCCAGTAGTGGGGCCCTTGTTCCTAGGGCAATATTCCACCTTGTCACCCTCCTGTCAAAAAATAAAACACTTGAAGGTCCCTCACACGCACTTTCGGAAGTGGAACCCGTTGCACTGTTTGTATGACTGACGGTCCTCGGGCTTAGGAGCCCCTGTTGCTTAGGTGGTCTTTGCTGTTGGGGTTCCTTAACCTGTCCCTGGGGCTTCTGCTGCCTCTGTTGCCTCGGCGGCCCGATAAACTACCTCTTCTGTGGCTGTGAACTAGACTGGGTCTGATGCCGCTTTCGTTGTATCTCAAAATCAATATCTCAGAGGGCCTGCTCTTTCTGGAAGACACAACTGGTGGCCTCGTCATAGCTCGTCGGTCTCATAAGCATCACATCTCGGCGCAGAGTGGGTATCAGACTATCCATGAAATGCCTCAGCTTCTGGGTGGTATCTCTCGTAATAAGGGGAACAAAATGAAAGCCTCAATCAGACTTCCCAATGAACTCTGCCACATGTGAGTCCCCTTATCGGAGACTCATTAAATCCCTTATTAGGCATCCCTTGACATCAGCTGGGAAGTACTTGTTGTAGAAGATCTCCTTGAACCGATCCCAAGTGAGGGTAGCCAAGTCCACCTCATGAGAGGCTCCCTCCCACCAAAGGGATGCGTCATCTCTCAGCACATAGGTGGCAAACCTGACCCGGTTTCCATCTCCCATCTGTAGGTACTGAAAATGGAGCTCAAACGAGCAGATCCAGCCCTCTGCTAAGAACGGATCAGTGGTACCCTCGAACTCCTTCGGGTTGAGCAATCTAAACTACTCATAAATATTAGTCTGAGGTCGGAGAGCCTGCTCCATAAGCCTGGCAATACATTCCAGTACACGGGTAGCTGCATCTTCAGGAGGTGGTGGTAGTCCTCTGCCACCTCCAGGAATATCTTCCAGTCTTTCTGTGCTAGGGTCGCGTCTGGAGGCATGAAATCTACATACAATCAAAATTTAAACCTAACCCATCATGCAATTTAATCTAGTTTTCAAAACATTTAATCCTTAAATCATAAAAGCAACTAAACATTTACTGAAAATTAAATCATTTAATCATGCAGATGATATAAGTAAAAACATTTAACATATAAAAGCTTACAGACTTGAGGCTTGAAATCCGAGCTGAAGAATCTAGCGGTGGCACAACCCTATACAGAAGCCTTGCTCTGATATCAACTATAATGGTACTACTTAACAATGCTACAAATATTTTAACAAGCTCATTATTGAAATTCTAAAAATTATGATTGCATGCGACCATGCTAAAAAAATACACCTTTTAAAAATGATCGCAATTAAATAACAATTAAAATAATGCAATTTAAAGTTGCCAACTCGGCCAACATAAATGTATATAGAAATAAATCAAGTAAAAATCCTGATAACTAAAAACATGTGAAGACCAAGCGTAATGAAATGTTCATGTCCACTCTAAAACTCATAAAACGTGATAGGCGGAAAATATGGTCCTCGATTCATGTGCGCACATCTAGCCCGGCCTACTTAAAATTCGGCACCTCCCGCCTCCTCAACTACATGCTCACCTGCATCATTCACATCTAGTGAGTCTGAAAACTCAACACACCTGTAACGTTATAACAAATATATATACATAACATTAACACTGAAAAATATTGAAGGCAACATACATTTCATGAACTTAAAAGCATAACGTAAACATGTCGTATAAGATCATAGCGTGTCAAAACATGTCTCATCATAACATCATATGCGTACACATTTTCTTTTAGTTGAATTCAGTTCATTAGTTGTGACTTTCGTATCAATTCTATCGTATTAGTTTTGTTCGATGGATTCATGTACGTATAACTGTGGTACCCGGTCCGGGGACATCAGCGACAACATTATCCGTCCACTGAGTCTTGGCCTCAGCTCATAATATCTCATACATATATTGTATTAGTCACAACCAACTCCCATCTTTCAAAAAGTGTCATCAAATTTATAACTTAATAAAATAATGCATATACGTAAATTTTTTTTTAAAATCAAGCATGTAGCGTATTTTCATATTTACGTAAAAAGTCATATACATGATACATAAACATTTATAAACATGATAATTTTTTTCTCAGGGCGGTGCCAGGACTAAAAACTCGACTCGAGTGCAAAATGACCATTTTGCCCTTGAAAACCCAAAATGACCATTTTATCCTTGGACCTCAAAATTTGCTTAACAAACTCCTTAAAACATGTTAAAAAATATTTATTAGACGTCAGCTCGAGCCATATTAAAAACTTATACGATTCGTTTTAAAAATTGGATTGGGGTCTCGATTTTAATCCGAATCATCCTGAAACATAACCAAAATTTTCCAACTGAAAACATGACTTAACTCTACTTGTCCATCCTATAAACTAAGTAATAAAGAGCCCTTATGCCCCCAAAACCATAACCAAAAGCTGCTGGAAAATTTCCTGCGCATTACATCTTCAAACCCTAATACACTAAACTTGCAAACTATCGACCCTAGGCTCTACCGGCTCAAACCAGCCTTAGACCAACCTTTCCTAGCCCACCTTAGGACCCTCTTATATCAACCTAAATCGAGCACATAGCCCCATGCATGCCACAAGACACACACACCCGAGGACACCCAAGGAACACCACCCGTGGCACACATCGACTCCATGACTCTGATCGGCCCTAAACACAAGACCAGCAGCGTGCAGGGCACTCTAGGCCATGACTCAGAACCACTAGGGTCTGGTCTACGGCTTGGAACAGCCCTCACACCGCCGGCTCCAAGAAATTCCCTCGATCCAATGAACCCCCGTGGCTCCCTCCTAAAATCCCGATCGGCCTGCACAAAACATGACCCCAACGTGATTCCGACACCATGACACCATAGTACTTGACTTGTGCCTCTTAGACCTTAGCCATAGCATCCCCTTGCAATGATGTCAAGAAAACATGAGCCATGTTCACAAAGGCATGCATTTTTCCATGTAAAACCATACAAAAACGAACGTACATGATAGATTAAAGTGTTTCTCATACAAAAATACATATATCAGCATACATAACATGAATGATGCAATTATTTTATTTAATCAACTCAATAATTATTTTAATATGTCAAATTACCAGATAATTAATTCTAAGGCCTTAAAAGGAAGCGGGATGACATATCTTTGTAACGTACCGTACTTTTTAAACTATTTAAAATCTGTGGAAAAATAAAAATTTTCTTAAATAAGTAATCAAATTTCAAATTGCGATAAAATAATCTGCTCGTCCAAAATATTTGAAATAAAAAGATTACAAATATAGTTTGCAAAATGAATGGTTCAAATAACGTACAACAATCTCTTGAAAATCATAGTAGTTGAATCAACATGCATAAATTCTTAAAAACGCACGCGGTCCTAGGGTTTAGCTTCCTGCGCAGTCTGATCCGACTCATTGGTCCACACCCCTCGTCTCCTCGTACTCGTCCTCACCTGCATCGATCAAGTCTAGTGAGTCTAAAGACTCAAAATGTAAAAACTGGGGATAACAAGTAATACATAATAAAACCACATGCATTTTAAAGTAGAGCGTACATACTGAAACTTGAACGTACTTGCATAATGTAGACGTGCCAACATATCGTAAAACTTTTCATAAGCATACTTGCATCATATATACTTGGACCTACATAAACATCATCATTTTGCATATAGATATGTTTCAAGGCAAGTGACCCATACATAAATGCGCCTGATCAGACTAAACCACCGTACTGGGCTGGAAGGGATGTCCACTACCACATACACGAGATCCCCGGTCATGATTTATTTTGTGGATTTGTCCCTGGTCATGCTTTGCCGTTTTCCAATCCCTGATCTAAATCCGGTCATGCTTTACCGGGATGGAGAGGTCCCCGTCCATGTTCACCAACTTCCAAACCCGTTCATAATTGGTCACAAGACATTTAGCATACCTCAAAAATAAAACATTTTCTTTTGCACATCTAACACATTTAAAAACGTCGAGAGCTTTGTTGAAACGCTCTGGACATGCTGCCCTAACCACAGCAGCAAAGATTCAGAAAATCCCAACGAATCCTGCAACCAAAACTGGAGAAAACGTGAAGAACATGCACAAATTTTCAAAGCTTGAGTGGTTTTACGATAATAATCATATCTCTCTCATTTCTTATCATAAAATTACGAATTTACTATCGAATCGAAAAATAAAACAGAGTACTACAAATCATATGTTGAAAACATTTCCAGAAAACCAATCTATAACCTCAGAATTCAAACTAACAGAGGGGACGAGTTTTGTGACATAAAAATTTCACAGCATGTACGATTTTACAATAAAAATTATATCTCCCTCGTTTCTTATCAGACAATTACGAATCTACTATCAAATCGAAGGTATCAAAAGTACTACGTTTTAAATGTTAAAACTTGTTCCAGAAAGTCGATAAAATATTCACAATAATCAAAATTACAGCAAACTCGGTTTTTGAGATCCAAATATCTTTTCAAAATCAATCCAACTATTTTTTGCTCAAACTTTGCATATCACACATGAATTTTTGAACACAATAAACATCAAAACAAATATTATGACAAGATCGATGCAAAAAAGAAAGAATATACATGCCTTTGCGCCTAAATGCTCAAAGATGACGAATAACGACGCGGTGGATCACGGGGGATGACCTGGAGA
The DNA here is from genome assembly GCF_022965805.1 of Primulina eburnea. Taxonomy (NCBI): domain Eukaryota; kingdom Viridiplantae; phylum Streptophyta; class Magnoliopsida; order Lamiales; family Gesneriaceae; genus Primulina; species Primulina eburnea. The sequence goes on from NW_027331639.1 coordinate 40,847, forward strand.
TGACGATGCACGATTTTCTTGTTAGAAAATGTGTGGGGACCCGGACGCTAATCAAGTTCTAAAATCATATTTGGGACTAATTAATCAATTATAAAACAGGGTCTAAATTTTTTTTTTTTAAAAAATACAAAGCGGAAACGTAATGTAATTTACTCAAATTACATATTAAACATGAACATACAACTCTTGCGTTATCTACAAGAATTCAACTAGGTTCAACTACATATCAGTGCTGAATCCTATGTTGCTTCGAAGCCCGGATCTCCACGCTATCTAATCTTCTCTCATCCTCTTCTTGACCCTGATCCAGCCCCACCTGTTGTCATGCACACATACAAACAAGACAACAGCCGGATAACTCCGGTGAGATATAAATATCCCAGTATAAACAATGTAAACGTGCAATCATATAAACAAATATAAAGCATGTAATCAGGTATCAACAATATGTAACAAATTTGAAACATAATTAATAGCACCCTGTCAACAATACTCGTAGCTACATAATTCAGACTAGACTCCATCCTAGTCTAGGGATCCCGATTCCAGAAGTTGGTATGCATATATCGACTAACAGTAATAGAAAAGACTCCAGTTCTATCCACGCCGATATAGTATCGATTAACAGTAATAGAAAAGACTCCAGTTCTATCCACACCGATACAGTATCGATTAATAGTAATAGACGAAGCCCTGATTCTATCCACATTGATATATTATCGATTAACAGTAATAGAGCAAGCCTTGATTCTATCCACATTGATAGGATATCGATTACCAGTAATAGAACAAAGTCCGATTCTATTCACATCGATATAACATCGATTAACAGTAATAGAAGGAACGATGAATCTATCCACATCGACATAATATCAATCAACAGTAATAGAATAAGCTATACATCTATCCACATCGATATAATATCAACTAACAGTAATAGAAGAAGCTATCAATCTGTCCACATCGATAACCAACATCCAGTGACAGTCTTTGGCACATCCGCCAATACCCATCTTATGACATCGTGCAATGTGCCCGTGGCGATCCCACCACTAACGGCACTTCTGTCATAAGATTACTCCTCTAATACCTGCTGTCTAAAATCAAGAGAACAAGTATATCAATCAATCAATGCAAATATCAATGCAATAAAGTAAAGTATGTGATTTAGGGAAACCCAAGTCTAAACCGACTCAAGTCCATCTCCCAATACCACATTGACTTATACCTTTGTCTTCATGATCTGACGAAGACGAAGACTCCATTTCACGTCTGTCCATGTCAATCTGAATTCACAATATCGAATAGACTGTGTCAATCTACAGCTCAATTCAAAGCCCGTTCTGATCAATATCAATTCACTGATGTTTCGACGGTATAATAATACAATCTCAGTAACCCCGTCAATCCCAACATGTACAGAATTGATATAGAAATTGGTAGTGATATTGATTATGTACCACCTGTTGTGGGGACCCGGACGCTAATCAAGTTCTTAATCATCATTGGGACTAATTAATCAATTATAAAACAGGGTCTAAATTTTTTTTCTTTTTAAATTGCGGAACGTAGTGAAATAAAACATATATACATCTCAGTATATAAAATACAAATCCTGTATTATAAAACATTTATTCAAACTAGAGTTTAACAACTAATGTCAAGTGTTCAAACCCTATCTCAGATCAAAGTCCGAAGTCTCCACTCTAACTCGATCTCTCCTCATCTCCTCGACCCTGAACCTGTCCCACCTGTTGTCAAGTACACATACAGACAAGACAACAGCCGGATAAACCGGTGAGAATAACTCCCAGTATAAATCAATGTAAACGTGCAATCATATAAAAACATATATAAAAGCATATAAGCAATAATCATAACATGTAACAAATCAGAACATGAAGCAATATCAAGAATAACTCTTATTCTAAACATGTACCATCATCAGGAACATAATCAACATCAAATAATATAAATCAATATCAAGCAATGACTCACACTCAGACTCAAACTCAACTCAAACAACGCGTCGTCTCAGACTCGACTCAACTCTAACCTAGGGATCCCGATGTCTGGATATAGGTAATTATATCGAATCTCAGTCGATAGGAATGAATCAATCCCTAAACGGCATCGATATAATTAATATCTCCAGTGTCTGGGCGAATCAGCCGCAGAATTGACGACTCAGTCAATAACCTGACGAATCAGCCAGTAATTAGGCGAATCAGCCAATAATCAGACAACTCAGCCTGTAATTAAGCGAATCAGCTTAAGTTTAGACGAATCAGTCAATAACCCGACGAATCAGCCGGTGACTAGGCGAATCAGCCTATGACTCAACGACTCAGAAATCAATACATACAGTCAGTATCTAAGCAAATCAATCAATGACTAGCGAATCAGCAGTCCTTACATGCAGTGGCTATAATCAATAGACAACAAACATCAATCTTATCAATTACAAGAATCAATGTAATAAACTAAGTATGTGATTTAGGGAAACTCGAGTCAAACCTTCCTCGAGTTGTGCAATCCCAACTCAACATTAATTTATACCTTTCTTTCGTCAGTTTCTGGCTCAGTCGAAGTCCTGAATTCAAAGCCTGTCTGGTACTGACAATATCAATAATCTCATATCAATATACTAGTCAATTCCATAACAATCTGATCAATCTGGAATTAATTCAAAATCAACGGTATAACGGTACAATTCCAATATCCCCGTCTATACCAATTCACCAGATAATAGTTACCATCTATAACCCATATCCAATACATTCTATAATCAATCCATAATCCAAATCTGTCCGATATCAACCGATTATAATCAGAAATTCATAACAATTACATAATCAGTCTATTTCTTAATCTGACTTCGATATACGATGTCTACTGTGTCAAGAACATCATAGCTAACTCCTACTCAATTTAGACAATATCATAAATTCAAAACATGTCTAAACGTAGCAAAACTTACGTCCAGTTGTAGTCTACGTTGATAGGAACTCGGTACTGAAGTCGGATTTAAAATCTGACGGACGGATTTTTCGTAAACTCAAATTCTTTGCGTCGAAGAAAGTTGAAACCGTCTTCCCTAAGTTTCGTTCCTTTCTCCTTTTCTGATAATGAACGTTTGTATGTATATATATTTATATATATACACGTTGCACACATCATAACGTGGCATTCCTACGTTCAGCATGACCGGCGCATATGCGCGGAATATGCGCGCACAATTCCGCGCATATGCGCCAGAAGCACTGTCCGGCTACTGGACTACTCGCGCATATGCGCGCTTCATCTTGCGCATATGCGCGAGACCTACTGTCTCGAAATCAACATTCGCGCATATGCGCACATCCAATCGGCACATATGCGCCCAACCTTCTGGAGCTCGCGCGCATGTGCGCGCTGTGAAGTCGCGCATGTGCGCGCAGGCTTCTGCCCTGCTCGCGCATGTGCGCTCCATTCCATCGCGCATGTGCGCCAACTCATTTCTTTGCGCACACAATTTACACCTTTCTCATGTGTTTTGGTCCGATCCGTTCCGTCTATATTTACCGTAATTAATTAATAAATCATTTCAGATTAATTCCAGATTACGGTAATCATACCCAAATCATTTCAGATTACGGTAATTAAATTTTTCGGGCATTACAAAATGAGCAGAATTTGATGCGACTTTGATTGTTGCAATCCCAAGAGAAGATTGTCCACAAGTAATATAATTCGGTGAGTCCGAATATCATATCCACAGGGAACCTAAGGTAATTACAAGTCCGCTACAATGTCTTTTTGTTTTTGTTTTTTTTTTCTTTTAATTTTTTGAATATTTAATTGGTAATTTTTAATAGTTCAAATTTTAATTTAAGTAGTTGAGATTAAATATTCCACTCATGGTATTCTAATAAAGTTAACATTAATGATCATTATTGAAATCCACTTAATAAAATGGTTTCAATATATTAAATAATCATATTTATATTATCTTATATATTATTAACTTAAAAGTATATGTACCAAAACTTATAAATGTTGTCAAGTATATATATATATATATATATATATATATATATATATATATTTTTGTAAGCACTAAATCAAGGTTTCCACTTTAAATGGTTGGTAAAACCAAACTAACATTTAAATGTTTCCAAGAATTTAGTGCAAGATATAACAACAATAAATCAAACCTCCCAGTTATAAGTAGGTTATAATAATGATTAAAGAAATAAATATAACATAAACAATAAATAATTATTAAAAAATATAAAATATAGATGCTTACCTTTCAATAACCTTATTATCATGCCAAGAGTTTCACCTTTTCAACTCAACTTTCGGAAACTAGCTACTCATTATTCAAAATATAAAAATTTGAATATGAAATTAACATGCTAATTATATTTAAATGAAGAAATAAAGGGAAAAAAAGAGAAAAAAATTATGAACTCAAATGTTTGTTCATAAAATGAGAGATATCTCAATTCATTATAATGCACTCCTATTTATAACCAAATTTGGGGAGACAATCATAAATAAAATATTATTTTTTTACACATAAGTCTTCATTGGTGTTCCAAGAAATTATATTTTAATACACCACTTTTGAAAATCTTCCTATCCGAATTTTCTTTTCCACATAAAACAAAACATGTAGATATCTGAGTTGTTTGAATTGTGGTATTTTTTTTACCATTTGAAAAAATAATTTGAGAGATATGGTCAAAATGCTAGAGCATGGTAAAATAATTTGAGAGATATGGTCAAAATGCTAGAGTATGATAAAATTTTACATAGATATTGTGGACAATATATTTCTCTCTTTCTATTTTTTCTTCTTTTTTTTATGAGAGAGAAATGGGTCGTAGCATATAACTTTAAAATTACATAGATATTCAACATCTTTCTTTTTTTTCTTCAGGAAATATCATATATATATAATATATATATATATATATATATATATATATATATATATATATATATTTTTCAAAATTAGAACTCAAGATCTAACAATAGATAGCCTCTCTAATGATCAAAAACGGTTCGGAAGCTGTTTTCTCGGTCCTCTCCTCTCACTCACAAAATATGTGTGATTTTAAATTTTAGGCACTCTTATAAGGCATATCTTGGGCCATATACTTTAATACCTGATTTTATCACAATGGTTAAGCACTCAAAAAGATTTCATAAATCATATTTTTATAGTGATCAGAATATAAAAATTGAATCTTATTTTTCAAATAAAAATTTAAAATCCTTAAATATATTAATACATGTTCTAATTTAAACCATTCAATCATGTAATGTATGCTATTTTTGCAAAAATTCCTAAGATACAAACAATAAATATGGTTTTATTTTAAAATAATGTTTTTAAATTTTTTGTTTTTAAAGTCTTTTTTATAAGTTTATTCTCCCCAAATCAGAATATGAAATTGTCCCTAATGTCAAAATAACTATTAATAAAGAGTACATAATGAAAGAGATATCACCTGGAATTATATTGAAGATAACAAACTGAAACAAACGCAAACCAATCCATGACTTTTGAATCAATGATCCAAGTTTCTTTTCTAAATGCTTGATTGCGACCAATTGATCTTTGTTATCATCAGATCAGGCTTATGAAAAAAAGCTTCCAAATCATCAATTAATTGGTCAACAGTCGAAGCAGAGATGAGCATCCTTCGTGAATTTTCTAAAATGAAATTCTGTTCCACAGATTTATCAAGAAATGTCAACAAACTGTCATAATAATTATTGATATTCAAAAAGCCCACGGATTTATTATTGATATTAAGTTGTGCCCAAGAAACTGTGTGAAAAATTTCTTCTAATGTACCAAAACTGCCTGATAGTGGGATAAAAGTATCATAATTTTAAATCATTGTGGTGATTCTTTCATACATAGAAGAAACTTTTAATTCCTCCCCAATCGTAACACATGTAATATTTTCTTCAGCTAAGGCTATATGAATAATACTCAAAACCAACCTGACTACCTCCAAGATGAGCAGATGTGGAAACATATCACATTAACCCAATATTACCTCCCTCATATACCAAGTGAATTTTTCTCGCACCCAATATCTTTCCTAGATTATTCACTGCTTCTACAAACACTTCATTTTTTTACAAGACTCGACCCACAAAATACAGAAATATTTTTCAATGTTTGTGCAGAGGATCCAGCATTGTTTTTACTTTCTTTCTTTTTTTTGCGAACATAGAGATAAAGATGAGAGATTTTATAGAGGTAATATGTTATCAGGACAAAACTATGGGTCACAGTTGTAAACAGAATAAATAATAAAAACAATAATGACACACATGCATATAAACAATAGTGTGATTGTGGCTCACAATTTTCCTATGATTTTAAGTCCAGAAACGGCTTCAACGCCTTCTATGAGTCGATGATATACTTCCCATCCAATTTTCTTATAAATTGGCAAACATGATCTTTTTTAGGCGGATTCCCAAGACTATTAAGATGACGCAATTGTTTCCATAAACGGAGAAATTCAATATACACGTGTCTACTAGAATGCGTCTCAAGAGACAATAAGATGTTATCTAGACTCTTTACTCAGATCAGTCTTAATGAAATCAATTTTATCTTCTCTGTTATTGGAAACACATCCCAAATATATGTATCGTGTGTCACAAGTCCATCTTGCAAACTTATGACAAACCCTAACCTTTTATCCCTTTGTTTTTTCGCATAAGTACTTTTTCGTAATGCAGGGAAATACCGAATGAGCAATGATTCTGGAACTTCTCTTCCTGATCGGACCTTAGCTTCTATTATGAGTCGAATATCTTCTGGAATTCCTTTTTTCATTAGCAATCTCAATCTTTCACACCAACCTGCATAAATTTTTCTTATAACATTTTCAGAAATAAAGAGAAAATATTTTAAAAAAACATTTAGAGAATTTAATCCATTTTGAAAAGAAAAGAAATTATTATTTTTTGTTTATTTTTGTATCAGCATTTGTAGGAAACTGATTTAACCGACTATGAGAGTCACGGAGTACCGTTATCCGCCATTTAACCTGAAACGTCTGCCTTTCTTAATGTTAAAAAGTACATTTGTTCTTTAAAAGTAAAACGTCAACCAACTAGTAATTGAAAATCCAAAGGAAATAGTCAAAACATGAAATCGTCATTTGTTCTCCTAACCTAAAAAGCAATAAACGTGAAAAGTATTATCCTCTCAAAACCACTCAAAAGCATAAATAAATAGTCTTAAAATTTTTTTAACGTAAATCGTATTGATTAATCATAAATTCGGAAAAGTAGAAGCGCTGGTCTTCGGGTTGTGTGCACCTTCAGTCCAGTCAGGTCAACCATCAAGACCTCCCTCAACCTCATCTGCATCCATCACACCTATTGAGTCTAAAGACTTAACACACCATAATCTTTATAACAAATAATACGTATAAAAATTACAAGCAACAGTCAAAACACTTTTACGTAAAAATAACATTTTCATGACATGCAAACATAAACCTTAACCTTTTCCTCAAACATAACATAGCATAAAACCTTTTATCATAATCATAAACATTTTTCTTTCCTTTATTGAATTCAGATTGTTAATTGTGACTTTCTCAATCCTCAAAAGTCGATGGATCCATCTACATGAAACCACAGTATTGGGCGGCAGGGACATCAGCGACATAAGATCGACAATTGAGCCTTGGCCTCTCCTCAATCATAACCTCATATCCTCATTAGTCACAATTACTTCACTTTCATCAACGTTTCATATTTTCATCGCTTTTTAAAATCATGCACAAATACCAATTTTCTTTTGAAACCAAGCATGCAACATATATTTTAAATATCAACCTTATATCATAAAAATCAATGGACAATTAAAAATCATAATTTAATCATGTAACATTTCATATACATTTGAAATAATCATAATAGCATAAAAAAAGCATTTAGAGCACTGCCATGACCTTTGCTAATTTTTAGACGTAAAAAGACCTATTTACCCCTGGGCGTGACCTTTTACGTTTTTGACTTTTTCTCGATTTCATTGACTATAACATGTCCCAATTAATTAATTAAGTCTAAATTAAAATTCTCATAATTTTATTTAGCTTAAAAATGAGACTTTTTAATTTATCTTTAATTAATCGTTTTGACGGTGTTTTAATCCCGAAAAATCCTAAACTTTAAAATAAAATTCCTAAACTTAAAACTTAGATTTTTTATATCATTTTAGCCCCCGTGAACCATGAATCAACCCCCGTGACCTATTTTTCAAATAACTTTAACTTTAAAATCCTAACTTGACCTATATTTGAACCCCTCGAGCCATCTTTCGATTTTCTCGAGCCACCCTCAAACCGTGTCGGTCCAAACCCTGAACAACCCCATATGTCACCCTACTGGACCCTCGAAACACTTAGGATAAAACCATAACCCAAAAACCGAAGCATGCCAACCCTGAAGGGCTGCAGCCGAGAACTCCCCACTTAAAAGGACTCCATGTTTACGGGTCCATGTCTCTAAGAGCGAGCCCAAACCTTGAACCAACCCCTCACAAAGCTTCCTAGGAGCCTCAAGACTCACCCTAGCCCGGCCCTTGAACCCTAGACCGAGCCAACTTCCCTGCGCGAACCTCTAAACCCTGTGCGCTACGCGTGAAGCTCTCGGGTGGGAGTCCTAGCGTGGCTAGGACTCCTTCCCCATCCCTTAACTCGAGTCGCATAGTGGTTAGGACCCTACCCTGGACTGAACCATCCCCTGACCGAGCCTTGGCCCCAAGCCGTGACTCAACCAATCCACAAGCCATGTAACCCTAACCCTTGACTCCCCTCGACAAAATTGGGTTTCCAGCTTACTTCCTTCGATTATGTGTGGTTTAGGGTGTGGTTTTAAGACTCTAAATCGTGCAATAACTTGGCTTGATCATGTCCTAATCATGGCAGCTCTTTGAAGTACATAAAAACATGTTTTTAAATCCTTAAATCATGAACTTTACACATGGTTATGCAAAAATACGAAAATTTCATATGAACTTCAAGCTTTTCATGCAAACACAGATTAAAACACTAATACGATGTGATAGACAAGGAAAGGAGATTTTTGGCGTGCCTATGCGTTTTAAACGCGCGATTATATGTTGACGACGAAGAACGGGGGCGAAGAGACGATGGCTTTGATGCTACCCTTGATAGGCCAAAAATTCTTCTTCACAATATGAGTGTGTGGATGTGTGTTTTGGGAGAGAATTTGTGAATAGATGGTGGTGTGCGGCGTGAGATATCTAGGCCTAATAAGCCCTCAAATTAGGCCCAAACATATTTAGTTAAATAATAAAAATTATTTTGTTTAGGACAATTTCTGAATTTATTAGCTGGCTAGCCATTAAGTTCGTATTTTTGTTGAAAAACCAGCACCAATAAAATTTATGTCCAAGCGTATAAATTGACCTCCAAACTCCTTATTTTCAAAAATATGAAAAACCATCACTCATATTTTAAATAATAATAAAATCAATTATTTAATAAAAACATTTTACGTTTTTCAGCCCTCGGTCTCCGTCCCTCAATCGCAAATTGAATAATCACTAAAAATACAGTTTTATGCGTAATGACAATTAAATCCTATTTAACATATAATCATGCATGTCACATAATCAATCAAGCAATTAAATCACTTAATTATTCATTTTTCATATTTCTTAGATTTGCATGCTGTTGGATTATGTCGTCTTGATTTTGGACATTACAATTCCTCCCCCATTTAATTAAAATTTTGTTCTCGAAATTAGAACTTACCGAATAGTTCTGGATAGCGACTCTTCAAGTCTCTCTCGGTTTCCCAAGTAGCTTCCTCTTCCGAGGGATTCAGCCACTTGACCTTGACCATTGGAATGGCTTTTTTTTGCACTCTCCTTTCTTGTCTTTCCAGGATTTGGATAGGTCTTTCTTCATAAGTCATATTTGGATTTAATTGTAGAGGCTCATAATTTAGTACATGTGATGGATTCGAAATGTACTTCCGTAGCATCGAAATATGGAACACATTGTGAACTCCATAAAGCGTCGGTGGCAATGCCACTCTATAAGCTAGTGTCTCAGTCCTCTCCAATATCTCAAACGGACCAATAAATCTTGGACTAAGCTTTCCTTTCTTGCCAAAACGCATAACACCCTTCATAGGTGCTATCTTCACAAATACATGATCTCCCACTGCAAACTCAAAGTCCCTTCGTCTCTTGTCCGCATAACTCTCTTGTCGGCTTTGTGCAGTCTTCATTCTGTCACGAATTTTGACTACAAGCTCTACAGTTTCTTCAATCACATCCGGACCAATATATCTTCTTTCCCCAACCTCGTCCCAATGAATGGGAAATCTAATTTCCTTTTATAAAGTGCCTCAAAAGGAGCCATCCCGATAGATGATTGATAGCTATTATTGTAGGTGAACTCCACTAGAGGTAATTTTGGTTCCCAAATGCCTTGGAAATCAATAACACAAGCTCGAAGTAGATCTTCTAAAATATGAATAACTCTTTTGGACTGACCATCTGTTTAAGGATGGAATGCCATACTGAATAGTAACTTGGTCTCAATCGTTGCATGTAGACTCTTCCGTAAAGATGACGTAAATCTCGGATCTTTGTCAGAAACAATAGATACTGGAATCCCATGCAGACGAACTATCACTCGAATATTTAACTCTGCTTACTGAATCATGGTGAATGTCATCTTAATGGGTAGAAAATGCGCTGATTTCGTAAGACGATCTATTATCACCCATATGTCATTAATCCCTTAAGAGTCTTTGGCAATCCCACAACAAATTCCATAGTGATATTTTCCCATTTCCACTCAGGAATAGGGAGTGGCTTCAATTTCCCCGCTGATCTTTGATGCTCTGCTTTAACTTGCTGACAAGTCAAACACTCGGATACAAATCTCAAAATGTCTCTCTCCTTGCCTGGACACCAATATAACAACTGCAAATCTTTGTACATCTTCGTTCTTCCCGGATGGATGGAATAAGGTGTGACATGAGATTCCTTCATAATAAGATCTCTCAAAGAATCATCACTAGGAATCCATAAACGATCTCGACATCAAACTATACCATCCACCTCAGAATATAACTTCCGGCCCTTGGCTTCATCTCTAGCTCTCCACTTTTGCAACGGATCATCAGTAGACTGCCCATCTCGAATTCTATCTCTCAAAGTCGACTGTACTGATAGTGTGGCAAGATTAGGGGCCTCGCCCCTAGCATAAACTGTAAGCTCAAATGCTGTATCTCGGACTGCAATGGTCCTTGGAGTGATAATTGAGTGATAGTTGACGCTTTTCTACTCATTGTGTCTGCCACTACATTAGCTTTTCCCGGATGGTAGCTAATGTCACAATCATAATCCTTTACTAATTCAAGCCATCTGCGCTGCCTCATTTTAAATTCCTTTTGGGTGAAGAAGTATTTTAGACTTTTATGATCGGTAAATATTTTGCACTTCTCCCCATAAAAGTAGTGTCTCCAAATCTTTAGTGCAAAGACTACTGCTGCAAGCTCAAGATCATGAGTAGGGTAGTTCTTTTCGTGAATTTTCAACTGTCTCGACGCATAAGCTAAAACTCGGTCATTTTGCATCAGAACTGTGCCAAACCAAGTTTAGAAGCGTCGGTATAAAGAACATACTCCCCTTGCCCCGATGGCATAGATAACACTGGCATTGAAATCAAGGCTTGCTTCAACTTGTCAAAACTGTCTCGAAACTCGGATCCCCAAATAAACTTCACATTCTTCTTAGTCACAGATGTCAAAGGTACTACAATAGATGAGAATCCCTGGATAAACTTGCGATAATAGCCAGCTAGTCCCAAGTAACAGTGAATCTCGGTAACACTCTTCGGTACTGGCCACTCTTTTACTGCCTCAACTTTACTCGGATCGACTTCCACTCCACTACTGGAAATTATGTGGTCTAAGAATGCCACTCTGTTAAGCCAAAACTCGCACTTGTCGAATTTAGCAAAAAGCTTCCTATCTTGAAGAACTTGTAGTGCTGTACTCAAATGGCGACTATACTCCTCTTTGACAAGCGTCGGAGTTATAAATCTTCCAAGATAACAGAGAATTGACCACCTTAATCTTGCCTTAGATCATAATATGTGTGTCGTATATATTTTGCGTTATTCTCTGTGCCTTGGGGACCATAATCTTATATAACTGTCTTCAACCCATCATAGAAAACCTAATTGGGCTGGGTTTCTACAATTAAGGTGGAACATACCAATTTATTTAATAGTTTGGAAACCCGTAATTAATTAGATCACTTTATTGGGTCCGTTATTAGATAGTTTGTCAATGTACAATTAATTAAATTATGTGAGACCAAAAAATAATTCCAACAATCTCTCACTTGGGCCACATAAGTTTTCTGGATATTATATATGCAAAAAACTGGATTAAGTCTTGCTATCTAAACCAAAATATTCCTTAAGAATCTGGTCTATCAATTTTACCAATATTGAACCAAAGCAATCATCGTTACATTTAAAATCACTAGACCCATCAATGATCAAAATATTAGCATAATCAATAACATAGATCAAGTATGGATGTGTAACATGGAAATACATAAATGTGATCCAAGAATAAAACCTGTACAATGACTCAAAGATTCCAATAACAGACTTTCAACCAAATGCTAAACCGCAAAAAAAGTCATCACTATATTTCAGAGTAATTCAAATAAACCTTAATCTGTACAGAAACTTAACAACGTCAAATTAGTTCATGGTTAAACTAAATACAAACTCCCATTATACAGGCATATTAACTATATGGACAACACCAATGTGTGTCACATGCCCAAAAATCTTGGGTAGCCAACCCATGACAAACGCATGCGCAATTACAGAATTTGCAATAGCATGCTCAATTGATACACAATCACTCTGAATTATTTCCTTCCAACTAGAAACTCCATGTCAATATATTTTGACTTTGACAAGTTTCAGTTATTCTTTAAATATAATATAGCGGTTTTATTATCACAATTGATCCTCAATGGTTTTTTAGACCAATGATCATTACCGGTGATAAAATTTCGCAACTTTATTCAGAGTCCAAATATCCAACTATTTCCAAATGTCAGATTGCCGACGTGTGAGTAAAAATCCTTATTTCACTTTATGTACCGCATAACCCGATTAATAATCAGTGTCGGGTTTCTTAAATATATGCCCAACATTCCCATGATGTTCACAATATCTAAACAATGTTATCTATAAATCCGAATTAGATTATCACCTGATAAATTTATTCCGCCACATATGTGGACATAACATCAATATATTCTTCTCAATGTTGAATTTCCAATTTACTCACTCCCACTAAAGTCAACATACGAAATTAATTTGAATTTAATTTAAAAATTTCATGCATGCATAATGTCAATGTCATTAAAAATATTGATGTTCAACTTATCAAGCTTATCAATCAAGGAACTCATACCAAACATATTTGAATTTCGAAAAATTGAAAAGTTGATTTGTCAAAACATGAAACTAAAATCAAACATTGTATTTTTTTTCAAAATCAAATACCAGAAAATATATAAAAAAAACTCAGTTCCTATTAAAGTTTTTTAAAAAACACCAACAGTTTTATTGTCATTTTCCATAAGATGTATCTTTCACCATCAGTTCGAAACCGCCTCCTTAGACAACCTTTTCTTTGCACGCCAATTGGCGTATTTGGGACAATCTTTCTTCACATGCCCATCAGTCCTTTTGCTAAAGAAACAAGTGATCACTTTTTTTTTTCTCTTTCTCCATATGATATGAAGTCTTAGAGTTTCTTTCCTTATTGCTCCATTTTATTTTCTTATTTATACAACTACCTTGATAGATTGATGCCAAGTGAGCACTTTTAATCACATCTTGTTTCAATCTCTCCTCCTCCTGAACACAATGCGCAATAAGCTCATTCAAAGTCCATTTTTCCTTCTGGGTATTATAACTTATTCTGAATTGATTAAATTGAGCAGACAGAGAGATCAAGAATAAATGCACGACTATGTCTTCCGACAATTCCGACTTGAATTCTTTTAGTCGAGTCACAAGATTTGACATTTCCATTATGTACTCCCTTATGTTCTCTTTCTCTTTGTACCACATGGAGACAAGTTTAGTCAGAATAGTACTTGTCTCGATCTTTTCGTTTGCAGCGAAACGATCTGCTATTTGAGTAAGGAACTTTTTGACATCATTTTCTTCAGGAATTGCTCCCCTTATAGTATCTGGAATGGAATGTTTCATAATCATCATACTCATGCGATTTGATAGCTCCAACTTTCCCAAAGAACCCTTTTGATTAGCAGTTCCTAAACTGGTCAAAAGTGCGAGGCGATCTTCCCTTAGCGCATAGTCCAAATCCATGCTGCCGAGCACTATCATAACATGCTATTTCCATTTCTTGAAGTTTGAGCCATTGGGTACTGGAATTTTGTTCAGATTGGTAGATATAGAAGATGCTATAACAAAATAGAACAAAAAAATCACAATAAACCATAGTCCATGCGTATATTTAAATTAAATAAATCACAAAAAATAAGCATGCTGGTGGTGGGCCCATAAAAAATACCTAGCACAATATTGATATTTAGTCTTTGAACAAAAATAACAATTTGTAAGAGGTACCCTCAAATATCATGGTTATTAAATATTGATAATAAATCTGGCAAAAAAATGCCTTTCTTTGGACAGACAATTGCATGCATGGATAAATCCAAAATTATCACATATTTATTACCACATATTGTGATAAAATTTGGCCAAAAAATGACCTCCTTTTGGGCGGCTCATTTTCTGCATAAATTTTACAAAATTTAATATCATATAATGTGTCTACAATCTGGCAAGAAAATAATCTTCCTTTGGGAAGATTAATTCCTGCATAATTTTGACACGCTTTAAGACCACATAATAATGTACATATAATCTGGTCAAAAAATAACCTTCTTTTGGGCCGATTATTTTCTGCATAGATATACACATTTTTTTGTCACTTATTATGTCTGTAATCTGGTAAAAAAGTAGTATTCCTTTGAGCCGGCTATTTTTCGCATAGATATAAATGCACTTAAAAAAGATATATTGAATCTAAAATCTGGTCAGAAAATAAGCTTCCTTTGGGTCAATTATTTTCCGCATAGTTAGATACACTTTAAATCATCTATTGTGTTTGGAATTTAGCCAAAAAGTAGTCATCCTTTGGGCCGGCTATTTTTCGTTTCAATTAAAACACCATTTATTTTTGAACTTTAACAATATCTACATATCTCAAAATCACTTTAATAACATGTAATTTAAATTTAATCAAATTTGAGATATCAGATATCAGCTTTGTTGAGGATCGAAGTTGAGTTTAGAGGGGGGGTGAACAAACTCTACTCGTTTTTCTTACTTTTCTGATGAGGTACTAAAATCCTGTTAGGGATAGTAGTTTATCTTGTGCGAATACTTTCACCTGATTACAATAAAACGTGCGGAAACAATCTGATGAAGTAGTTGAAAGACAATAAAACAGTAGGCAGCAGTTGTTTATGGAAGTTCGAAGATAAACTCTTCTACGTCTCCCCTTCTCCTGTTTCCAGAAGGTATAACTAAAAGACTTTGGATATTACAGTACAACTCTTGTACACACCCACTTCAGAAGGACTTATACCTCGGCCTACTGAAACTCTTAGTTTCTCAACTCACAAAAATGCGAAACACAAAGTTCTGAAAAGACACTTTTCAGATTACAAACTCTTCTAGATAAAGTATAAGTGATGTAAAGATTGTGAAGAGTGTAAGAATCAGTAGCACAAGATGATCTTCGAAAGATCAGATATTTGCTCTGAAGCGTGTGCTATTTTTCTTTGTGTTGAACTTTAAGTACTCAAGGAATTTCGAAATTTGTCTGATGAGAGATAATAGCTTTTGTTCCTTGAAAGATGATGTTATGCGAAGTGTCGTGTCGTATAAGGATTTGATCCAAGTATATATAATCGACTGAGTTCAACGTTCACAATCAGAGGATGTCTCCAGATAAATGATACAATCAGCTTTATTACCAAAAGAGGTTCCTGCAGAAAAGCTATAAAACAATCAGTCTTGTTTCATACTTAATTGGGTAAAATGCATTAAATGACTCCGTATAGTATTTTATGTTGCAATTAATACTAGTACTAGGAACTCTTTAACGGTAACAATAAAGGTAGCAACGTTAGGAAACGTCCTCTACTTGTTTTGTATTACAATCCTTTCTACTGGTTTAGTTTTAGGAGACCAGTAGCTTCTGATAAGTTAGTCTACTGTTCTGGTCTGCTGGTTTTAGTTAATCATCGCCACAACAAAATTCATGTCTAACAATTTCCCCCTTTGTGGTGATGTCAAAATCTAAACAGTAGAAAGTTGATAAATAAAGCAGGTAATCATTTAAACAAAAGGATAATGTCAATAAAGTATCAAAGAAAATGATCAATCACTTTCAATGTCCCTGAAGATGACTTCTTCATTCTGAGGTTCTTGAAGTCTTCTGTTTGATGGTTCAGCTTCATCTTCTGGTTGTCTGGCTCCTGCTGGATCTCCTCTATCTTCCCCCTTTTTGGCATCAGTCGCAACTACATGGACGAAGAGGTCATTCAGTCTTCCGGATATGTTTTGAATGCCATCGGTTAGCATCTCCAGGTACGGAGTTTGAGAAGAGATGCGATTATCCAGTGAAGTGAGAGATTGATTTTGAGAGTCAATCTTGGCATCCATAAGTTCCACGGAAGTAGAAAGTGATCGGAAGAGATCATCATGCTTAGTGATTCGGTCGAGTATATCAGTTTGAGTAAGCATGATGGTACCGTGAGTTCTCGATATAGCCTGTCTGAAAACGACGGTTTCAGCATACATCTTTTCCATGGTTTCCGCCGTGTTATAGATGTGTTTGCCCATTCGTTCTCTGAAAGATTGAGCACCACTGAATTCTGAAATGTTTTCACAGGACATACGTTTCACTAAATCAGATATGTTGTTGAGTTCCCGTTGTAGAGACTCAATCTGAAATTCCAGGTTAAATGCATCTGACTCCGGGGAGGGAGTTCGTGCAAGCATGCGTTGCTTAATTTCAGAAAGACGAGAGTTCGTCTCAGTCAGAACAGGATGAGAGATAGTCAACGCAGTAGAAACAAGGTTAGCATCCATCAAGGCAGTAGAAGGACCAGGGTCTGCTGTGCATTCTTCTGGAAGAGTAGAAACAGTAGGTTCAGCAGCAACCAGGGGAAGAACAATTTCTTCAGCAGGAATGGCCAAGTCAGAGGCCAAAATTTCTTCCGTTGGTGCAATAACAGCCTGTGAGACTGATGGTTCTTCAGTAGAAGGTGCAGAAGGATGATCCAGAAGAATGTGCATTTCTGCTTGATGAGCAGGAGAAAATATCTCTAAATTTGGCAATAAAGAAGAGGCATCTGGTGCTGCTATATGTTGTACTGGGGTTGGAGAAGCAGAAGGTGACAATGAAGTAGCCGGTGCGACTTCCAGAGGAGTAGAGACTGTAGGAACAATCGACTCAATGACTTCTTCGACCGAAGCCAGTTCATGTACAGATAGTAGCGATGAGGACTGAATGGGCCTTGTCGGAGATGCAGGAGTACTGAGAGCAGAAGCCTTTGGGGAGGCTGTGGTCCTTTCCTCAACTGTCTGATTCTGTTGAAAGTCTGGAACAAGGCCAATGTGATAAACAGTAGACTCGCCAAAGCCTTGTTCTTGAGCAAGAAGTTGCTCACGCATCTGTTTGAACTTGTCAGATAGAATCACAATAAAATTTTGATCATGAACAGCAGTAGGAACATTAGGATCAAAATTTGTTTCAAGAACTTTCAGAACTGATTCTAGCTTCTGACATTTCAGCTGCTCGAGGATGAAACTCCTTCTGCACAAGGCCTCGATAACATTTTCCGTTTTTGCAAGCTGAAAAATTTTCTTTTCTGCAATCATCATTTTGGCATAGTTCCCTTTAGTCTTAAAGTAAGCAAAAGAATGGAAAAGACGAACTGAGTGCCACTCATCAAAAAAATTCATATCATCATTTGCAGAGGTTTCAATTTCTGCTAGATGAAGATCAACGCCGGTGGTTACAGTTGTTTTGTGTCCGAAAATTGGTGGTTCTTCGACCATTTTCCCTTTGCCTTTATCAGATGAAGAAATAGGCACGATAGGTCGAAAAGCAGAGGACCCACTAGTTGATTCTCGAATCACTATTCCAGATGATGGCTTGAAAACAGAAGCAGTAGACGGTGCTGGAATAGATGCAGTAGCTTGTGTAGTCGCAGAAGTAATGGGTCGAACAGAAGGAAGCACTTCTTGAAATACCTGTCTGATAGGTATTTTCTCAATCTCAGACAGTGCTGCTGTCTTCTTGATTTTAAGAATGATGCGAGGTTTCTTCTTGGCTGGGGTTGGAACTGGTGGTTGAATAGCAGCAGCAGACTCTTCTGATGCTATTTTGTCCGAGTCAGTCGAAATGATCACTCTTTTCCTCTTAAATGTCCTTTGAGGTTTTGGAACCTCAGAAGCAGTTTCTCCAATTTCCTTTTTCAAGGCAACAAAATCCGCCACGGTTGGCTTAGGCCTTAAATCAAGTACGTTCGCAGCATCAATCATGGTTACTGAAACAACATCCTGATCACTGGTTGAGGCGAAACCAGCATCCTTGAGCATTGCGCTGATTTGAACAACGAATCCAGAACTTTTCCTGACAACCATATCCTTCATAATTCTAAAGAGAAAATGACTCCAGTCCACTTTGGTTCCCTTAGTGATGGCAATCATCACTTGAACCTTCTCCTTTGTCAACTTGTCGAAGGTGCCAGCTTTGATCAAAATAGCTTTTGCCACAATATCGGCCAGAATTTGATATTCCATTTTGAGTAATTTCTTGTGACAAGAGGGAGACACTTCTTCTCCAGAGGCTGAGAACGAGCTAAGCGCAACAGACATATCTGTTTTGGAAATATCAGATAGTTCAGAAATACCTGAGAGTGGAAGAAGGAAGGTCGCTCCTAGAAGTGCGGCATCAATAGAGATGGATGCATCTCCTTGAGAGTGAACAATCTTTCCTTCATGTACTGACGCTTTAGCGTAAAAATCAAGGAGAGCATTTTTGTAAATTACGGCTGGTGCTTCCAGGAATTTTCTGAGTCCCGATTTCTCAATTTCTTGAAACATTTTAACAAGATTCTCATCCTTGATGTTGAGAACAGAGGCAAAATTGACTTGATAAGCGTTAAGAGTGTATGCTCCAGCCATTTCTGTATAAGGATAGAAGCAGATATAATTTTGCAGTAGTTAGAGATGATAGAGAGAAATCAGTAGCTGAATAACGATAGTTATGAAACAGTAAAGGTGAAAAAGTGAAATTGAGAAAAATATACAGCCGTCAAATAAACATAATGACACGTGTCAGTATGTTTTTTGTTGAGTGTTTGAAAAGTTTTGCAGAAACTGTCAGATAAACGAATGATTTTGAAAATTTGAAAAAGACGGGCTGTCCAGACGGTTACTAAAGAAATCAGAAGAGGATTTGTCGTTTTATGATAACGTCTGCTGGAAGTTTCATGGTGCTGAAATATTTGAGCACTTTGACACAAAAACCAGCAGACTTGTAGTTTTATCGAAAAGGCAAACATTCTATCTGTTTTCTGAAAAGGTGTCAAACTCTTAGTCTGACTAAAATACTGTTCCCCCTCGGTAAATGCAACTAATAAGTGGTCATAATTGCGACAAGTGACTCTTGGCCATCTTTAAATCTGAACCGTCGAAATGAACAGTCGCAAGGGTCTTTGTTTCTTCTATAAATACCTGCACAACTGGAACGAGATAAAACACACACAATCTAAAATGAAAGCTCAAGATAAAAGTAAGTTAGAGTTGGATCCAGGAGTCGAAGCAAAAATGTTCAGAGAAAAGTTTGAGGATATCATTATTTACGTAATGATCCTTGAAACACACTCCTGGAGTTGTAGTTTCCACAGTCAAGCAAATCTGTTGCTTCGATTGATTTTGAAATGTAGCATCAATTCCTTCTAGAAGCATGCTAATGCAATAAGAGAGTGCTGGTGGATTGATGATGCTAAAAACATCTATGATGCCCTGTAAGGCATCTAAAAATACATTAGTGCTGACAAGACCCAAGCTTGCTAGATTCTTTCTAGGCCTTGAGCTTGCTGGAGTCTCTTGTTTCTGTTGAAGTACTTTGCAAGCAAATTGCAGAGAGCTCCTATTACTGAAGACAAAAGCTAAATGTAACGCTACTGGTTAAATAGCATTTGTAGATCTACTGTTTTTACTTTTGTATCGTGTAATGTACTGAAATGGTTTCTAATAAAGTTCCAGTTTACGTATCTGACTTTTCCTTCTGTTTTTCTGCAAATAACTTACTGTTAGTTCAATACGATAAATAAACGAGTAAAAATAAAATTTTACCAAGATAACAGAAAATAATCAAGTTAAATCTATCAAACCAAGAGAATTACGAAAGTAATAAAACTTATTTTCTGGTAAGGGTTTTGTGAAGATATCTGCTGTTTGTTGATCAGTAGAAACGTATTCCAGACGAATGTTCTTCTTCTGCACATGATCTCTAATGAAGTTATGTCTGATGTCAATGTGCTTCGTTCTGGAATGAAGTACTGGATTTTGTGTGATTGCAATTGCACTGGTATTATCACAGAATTTAGGTGATTCGGAGGATTGAATCTCATATTCTCTTAACTGTTGCTGAATCCACAATATCTGAGAGCAGCAGCTTCCAGCAGCCAGATATTCTGCTTCTGCAGTAGATGTGGCTATGGAAGTCTGCTTCTTGTTAAACCAGGATATCAGCCTATCACCAAGAAATTGACAAAAACCACTCGTGCTTTTTCGGTCTAGTTTGCAACCTGCATAATCAGCATCTGAATATCCAATAAGATTTAGCGATGAATCATTGGGATACCATAAGCCGACATTTTGAGTTCCTTTCAAGTACTTCAAAATACGTTTAGCAGCAATATAATTAGATTGTTTGGGGTTAGATTGAAATCTAGCACAAATACAAACAGCAAACATGATATCTGGTCTACTGGCAGTTAGATATAATAATGAACCAATAAGACCGCGATACTGAGTTACCTCTACTGGAATACAACTTTCATCTTTATCAAGTTTAATAGATGAGATCATTGGAGTAGAAGCAGCAGAGCATGCTTCCATTCCGAACTTTTTTAAAAGCTCCTTGGTGTACTTGGCTTGATTTATAAAGATTCCAGTCTCTGATTGCTTAATCTGTAATCCTAGGAAGAATGTTAATTCTCCCATTATACTCATTTCGAATTTATCCTGCATCAATTTTCCAAACTTTGCACATAATTTGGGGTTAGTTGACCCAAAAATGATATCATCAACATAGATCTGTACTAAAAGAATATGCTTATTCTTGACTAAAGTAAACAAAGTTTTATCTACTGCTCCAATGGTAAAATCATGATCAATAAGAAACTGTGATAGAGTGTTATACCATGCTCTAGGTGCCTGTTTTAGACCATATAATGCTTTGTGTAATTTAAATACATGATGAGGTGAGATTATTCCATGCTCTAGGTGCCTGTTTTAGACCATATAATGCTTTGTGTAATTTAAGTACATGATGAGGTGAGAAATGATCGATAAAACCTAGAGGTTGTTCGACGTAGACTTCTTCTTGTAAGAGACCATTCAGAAAGGAACTTTTCACATCCATTTGATAAACTTTGAAATTCTTGAAAGCAGCAAAGGCTAAGAATATTCTGATTGCTTCGAGCCTTGCTACTGGTGCGTAGGTCTCATCAAAGTCTATTCCTTCTTCCTGTCTGAAACCTTGAGCAACCAATCTTGCTTTATTTCTCACCACTGTGCCTTCTTCATTGAGTTTGTTTCTAAATACCCACCGAGTTCCAAAGACAGCTTGGTGAGATGGTCTAGGTACTAGAAACCAAACTTCATTTCGTTTGAATTGATTCAGCTCTTCTTGCATTGCTTCAATCCAAATAGGATCCAGAAGAGCTTCTTCAATTTTCTTTGGTTCATCCTGAGATATAAAAGCAGCATGCATGTATTCATTAAGCATTTGCCTTCTGGTTCTCAAAGGCGCTGCTGGATTACCAATAACTAATGATGGAGGATGAGATTTTCTCCAGATAAAAGGATTTAAAGGGATATCTTCCTGATTTGATATGTTGAGATTGTTCTCGATGGAACCAGTAGTGGGTTCCTGAGTGTCTTCTGCTGGCATTAGTAGATCCAAAGTCTGTACTTCTGGTTCCGCTAATGGAATGTCTGGTTCTGGATTTTGAAGATCCTTGATGTTTGCTTCTACATCATCTTCACTATCAATTTCCAAGTGAATCCTGTCTAGCCTGTTACTTAAATCAGATATGTTAGATATTTCAGGAGCACTGCTGTCTTCATCGAAGACAACATGAATCGATTCTTCAACATTAAGAGTTCTATTGTTGAAGATTTTAAAAGCTTTGCTTACAGCAGAGTAACCAAGAAATAGTCCAGCATCTGATTTTGAGTCAAATACAGTTAAATGATTTTTGCCATTATTTAGCACAAAGCATTTGCAACCAAACAAATGAAAATAAGATACGTTAGGCTTCTTCCCTTTCCATATTTCATAAGGGGTCTGATTGTGCCTTTTGTTGACCATAGATCTGTTTTTCGTGTAACAAGCAGTATTGATAGCTTCAGCCTAGAAGCGCTGAGAGATGTTTGCATCTTCTAGCATTGTTCTAGCAGCTTCTTTTAGAGTTCTATTTCTCCTCTCAGCTACTCCGTTTTGTTGAGGTGTTCTGGTAGCTGAATATTCATGATGAATCCCATGTTCATTCAAATATAACTCAAGATACTTGTTAGTGAACTCAGTACCCCGATCACTTCTGATTTTAATGATGGTAGTAGATTTTTCATTTTGAATTCTTTTCAGAAGCTTGATCAAGAGGCTACTGGTTTGATCTTTTCCTGCGAGAAATATTACCCAAGTGAATCTAGAAAAATCATCAATAACAACAAGAGTATATTTCATTCCCCCTAAGCTCATGATGGGGATTGGACCAAAAAGATCCATGTGCAGTAGTTCCAGACATCTTGAAGTTGATTTGCTATATTTGTTTTTGAAACTGGATCTTATCTGTTTTCCAAGCTAACAAGCAGAACAAACATGATTTTTAACAAAGTTAATATGAGGTAATCCATCAACTATATTCTGCTTCTTGAGATAATTGATTGACTTGAAATTCAGATGATTCAATTTCTTGTGCCATAGCCAGTGTTTATTGCTAAGAGAAGCAACTAAGCATGTAGGAGTATTTACATGATTTGAGTTCCAAGAGACTCTGTAAGTATTGCCTTCTCTTTTTCCGGTTAACACAGTAGTTTCAGCAGAATCTCTAACTGTACATGAATGCTTCTGAAAAGCTACAGAATAACCATTATCACATAGTTGACTAATGCTGATTAGATTGTAACAAAGATTGTCAACTAATAACACATCATTGATAGTTATGTTACCATGGATAATCTTACCCTTACCCATGGTTTTACCTTTTGAGTTGTCTCCAAAAGTTATCTTTGGTCCAGTACAACTCACTATCTCGGAAAGTAGGTTTTTCTGTCCAGTCATGTGTCTGGAGCATCTACTGTCCAGATACCATGTAGAGTTATTGACTTCTGCTTTCTTCTGCTGTTCCTGCATACACAAATTTTAGTATCTGGTACCCAAATCTATTTGGGTCCAAGCCTTATCAGTCCTTTGGGACCCACATTTGTACAATTCTTGGTGACCTTGTACTTCGGGTATCCAAAGATGTGTGTGCAATAGAAGGTCTGTTATTTCTAACAGTATGCATATTAAAATGTTGTTCCTCCCTTCTGTTTCTGTTTTCCAGTCTGTATCTCTTCTGAACAGGTTTAGAGTTGTAGTACTGGTGGTTTTTAACCTTCATAGGATGTTGTCTTCCAGAGTTGAATTCTTTTCTGAATCTAGAACTCTAGTCAACTTTTTCCTTAGGCTTAACGTAACCCAGACCATAGTGCATTCTTCTGTTCATCTGATTTACATTCCTTTCAACTGAAGCAGTAGGTACCTCTGGTTCCTGTACCACACTGGATTTCACAAAGTGAATTTATTTCCCTTTGCACATATCCAGTGTTGGCTTAGTATTAGTTTCAGAAGTGCCTTCATTATTACAAAAACCGAGACCACTTCTATCTCCTGACTGTTTTTGTAATTCTTGCATCTTTTCCAATGAAACAGAAGACTTGTTCCAAGCATTTACCAGTAGCGACAACTTCTGGTTTTCATAAAGCACCTTCTGGTAATCTGCTTTGGCTCTTTCATTCTCAGTTATTAATTTACTCATCTTAACTTGTAAATCAATACTGCTGTCTACTTGCAAGCAAGTTAACTTACTTTTCTGATTCTTTAAGTTTTGATTTTCGATCTTAACTTCTTCAAATGATTGAGAAAGTCTGGAATACTATTTTACCATGTCATGTAGTGCATCAATCAAATCATTTCGTGTAAATTCATTGGAGTCAAAATCAAATACCTCTTCAAATGTCGAGGTTGAGTCATTGTCTGCCATGAGACATTTGACTTCTTCTGCATCACTATCACTGGAATGACTTTCTGAGTCAGATGACTCAGAACTAGAGTCCGCCCATTTGTATTTGCTTTCTTCGGCAATCATTGTTTTTCGATCTCTTCTGGTCTTTTTGTCATTTCTCTTGTGATCCTTTCTTTTTTTGTCATTGTAAGGCCCGAGAAATTAATGCGGTTAATCTGAAAAGATTTGAAAATGATTATTATAATCATGGATGATAATTAATATGATTATAAGCGGAACGGATCAGATCGGGAGAGCCGGAAAAGAATTCACATGTTGTGTGAAGAGTAGGATTGGCGCACATGCGGGACATGTATCGGCGCACATGCGCGGAACATCCAGTAGCATCGGCGCACATGCGCGAGATAAGGCGCGCATATGCGCGACCCGTCCAGAATGATCGGCGCATATGCGCGATATAAATGGCGCACATGCGCGGGTTGGGCAGAGTGATCGGCGCATATGCGCGGAAACGATGGCGCATATGCGCGAGCAGCACTGTGGCATGGTTAAGGCTCTCGGCGCATATGCGCGGAATTGTGCGCGCATATGCGCCAGTCATGCAAAACATGAACAAGCCACTTGTCTTTTGGAGGTGCAACGTGTATATATATATACGTATATAAATTGTTCTTCAGAAATAAGAAAGAGAAACTGAGGGAATCTTCGGGTGAAATTTAATTTGAGAAGAATCTGTCCGTTCAATTTTGAATCCAATTACAGTACTGAGTTCCTAGCAACGCAGGCTACAACTGGACGTAAGTTTTGTTACGTTTAGACCTGATTTGAATTTATGATATTGCTAGAATTGCATCTAATTCAGATATGGCGTTTCTGCTACCGTAGACATTGTAGAATTGAAGTCAGATTAAAGAACAGACTGTTTATGTAATTGTTATGATTTTTGAAAGAAATTGACTGAGATTCTATATCAGAATTGTGTTAGTATTCGGAGTATGAATTTTATTGACACAGATTATGAGTTCCAGTATTATATCTGTGATGTTCAGATTGACGGGGTTATTCAGATTGTATTGTTATGCCGTCGAAACATCATTTGATTTAGATTGATCAGATTCAGATATGATTTCGATTATATTGTGATGTCAATGATGTGAATTGAATTGTGTCTTGTTCAGATATTGATCAGATTATGTACTGAGTGGAGTATGGATCCGAACAGATTGTGTATTGAATTATTCACTGACACAGCGTATTCGATATTGTCATTTCAGATTGATATGGACAGATTTGAATACAGATCATCGTCTTCGTCAGACCAAGAATACAAAGGTATAAATAAATGTTGATTCGGGATTTCACAACTCGAGTTGGGTTTGACTTGAGTTTCCCTAAATCACAAACTTTATTTTATTGCATTGATATTTGCAGATTATCAGATTGATATGTTAATATATTGACTTAGAACAGAGTCAGAGTCCGAGTCTAGGGCAGATCAGCCTAGCTAGGGCAGAACCGCCGAGTCTTTCTCAGAACCGATAAGACTCTAGACTTACGGTGTATCGAGGAGCTTTAGATGTAGATCGACGTCTATTGTAAACACTCGATACAGCATACCAAAGTCTAACTTAGATCGGGATCCCTAGATTAGAATGAGAGATGAGTTGAGTCTTAGATATTGAGACTAGAATTGGATTTACAGATCCGTAATGATTTATGTACAGATCCGTAATAATTTATGTTTCGTAGATTACGATTCATGTTTTATTTACAGACCGGTATTGATACATGTTGTTTGATTATGCTACATGTGATAAGATATAATTCATGCCTTTATGTCTTATATGATTGCATGTATAAATTGTTTATACTGGGATATTTATATCTCACCGGAGTTATCCGGCTGTTGTCTTGTTTTGTATGTGTGCATGACAACAGGTGGGGCAGGATCAGGGTCCAGAAGATGAGGAGAGATCGAGATTAGAGTGGTGATCACGGACTTGGACGTAGATAGGTTTTATTACTTGAATGTAGTAGTTGAACCTAATTTTAAATTAGAGGCATGTTATACAAGATTCGTATTATTATTATACTAGTTTGTATAATAAATTGATTCCATTATCTTCCGCATTTAAAAAGAAAAATTTTTAGACCCTGTTTATCTTAACTGATAATTAAACCCCAAAGATGATTAAGAAGATGATTAGCGTCCGGGTCCCCACAGTCATCCTTCTTTGGTTTAGGACAATCAGCAATGAAGTGACCTATCTTTCCACAGTTAAAGCATCCCATATCACCAGATGGTGAATCTTTCTTGAAGTTGCGATTGGGACCCTGATAAGTTCGATGGTTCTTCTTCATGAACCTGGAGAATTTCTTTGCAAATAAGGACATAGCATCACTACTGATTTGTTCAGCAGTCTTCTCCAATGTATTGTCAATGATCACAGTAGGTAATGCCTGAGGTGCAACTGCAGCAACAGTAGAAGAGGTAGTGGCAGTAGCAGTGAAAGTAGTAGCAGTAGCAGCAAGAGCCTTGGTAGGTAGGCTTGAAGGCTCTT
The DNA here is from genome assembly GCF_022965805.1 of Primulina eburnea. Lineage (NCBI taxonomy): Eukaryota > Viridiplantae > Streptophyta > Magnoliopsida > Lamiales > Gesneriaceae > Primulina > Primulina eburnea. The sequence goes on from NW_027331639.1 coordinate 68,096, forward strand.
CTCCACTTTTTACTTCAATTCGAACTCGTAAGCTTTCAGATCTGCAAATAAGTCGTGCAGTTCCAATTTGTTCAAATCTTTGGACACTCTCATAGCCATTGTTTTAACATCCCATTCTCTGGGTAAGGCTCTCATCACCTTGAGGGCTATCTCTCTGTTGCCATGCTATTTACCCAGAGCTGTTAGCTCATTAACTAGGCTACTGAATCATTTATCAAACTCGTTTAGAGTTTCACCAGCTCTCATTTTTAGATTTTCGAACTTCTGCATTGCTACAGATAGTTTGTTTTCTTTCGTTTGCTCATTTCCTTCACATATCTGGATGAGCTTCTCCCAAATATCCTTTGCAATAGAACACATTTTGATCTTGCTAAAAGTGTTCTTGTCGAGAGTTTTATACAGTATATCCTTCGCCACATTATCAAGGTTGGCCTTCTTCTTATCTTCATTAGTCCATTCACTTCTTGATTTTTCAACCATCTGTGGTGCACCCTCAGTAACAGCAACAGCTGTATTAGGCTTTAATATTTTCAGTGGACCATCTGTGAGGACATACCACATGTCATCATCTTGTGCTGCAAGATGAGCTTGCATTCTGATCTTCCAGTCATCGAAATCTTCCTTAGAAAACATACGGATCTTGCTGAAGTGTGCCATTTGTTGTAGTTTTTCACGAACAAGAATAACCTGCTCTGATACCAATTGTTGAGGATCGAAGTTGAGTTTAGAGGGGGGTGAATAAACTCTACTCGTTTTTCTTTCTTTTCTGACGAGGTACTAAAATCCTGTTAGGGATAGTAGTTTATCTTGTGCGAATACTTTTACCTGATTACAATAAAACGTGCGGAAACAATCTGATGAAGTAGTTGAAAGACAATAAAACAGTAGGCAGCAGTTGTTTATGGAAGTTCGAAGATAAACTCTTCTACGTCTCCCCTTCTCCAGTTTCCAGAAGGTATAACTAAAAGACTTTAGATATTACAGTACAACTCTTGTACACACCCACTTCAGAAGGACTTATACCTCGGCCTACTGAAACTCTTAGTTTCTCAACTCACAAAAATGTGAAACACAAAGTTCTGAAAAGACTCTTTTCAGATTACAAACTCTTCTAGATAAAGTATAAGTGATGTAAAGATGGTGAAGAGTGTAAGATTCAGTAGCACAAGATGATCTTCGAAAGATCAGATATTTGCTATGAAGCGTGTGCTACTTTTCTTTGTGTTGAACTTTAAGTACTCAAGGAATTTCGAGATTTGTCTGATGAGAGATAATAGCTTTTGTTCCTTGAAAGATGATGTTATGCGAAGTGTCGTGTCGTATAAGGATTTGATCCAAGTATACATAATCGACTGAGTTCAACGTTCAATCAGAGGATGTCTCCAGATAACTGATACAATCAGCTTTATTACCAAAAGAGGTTCCTGCAGAAAAGCTATAAAACAATCAGTCTTGTTTCATACTTAATTGGGTAAAATGCATTAAATGACTCCGTATAGTATTTAATGCTGCAATTAATACTAGTACTAGGAACTCTTTAACGGTAACAATAAAGGTAGCAACGTTAGGAAACGTCCTCTACTGGTTTTGTATTACTATCCTTTCTACTGGTTTAGTTTTAGGAGACAAGTAGCTTCTGATAAGTTAGTCTACTGTTCTGGTCTGCTGGTTTTAGTTAATCATCGCCACAACAAAATTCATGTCTAACAAGCTTAACTTGAAATTTTCAAAAGAAAATTTAATTTACTTTAATTAGGCCAAATAAAGCATGAAGACCAAATTTCAAGAAATAAAATTTTGCAACTCATTATTTTTCTTCCACAAATATTTTATCGAAATAAACAAAGGTGATAAAATAATGAATAATTCCATATTAATTTTATTTCATGTAATTAAATTTTGAAATACTCAAATTTAATTTTTCACAGATCAGAATTGCGGAAGTCAAGATTTAATAAAAGATTAAAATTTTTGATTTAAAAATTTGGTCAAAATTGGAAAACCAAACAAGGCCTTGAATTAACACACAAAAAAAACCCACAAATTTTTAAAAAAAACCCAAACCCTAATCCCGAAAAAACCGGCGCCGCCACCTCCTCCGGCGATATCAGTCGGAGGCGACCATGACCCAAGATCGCCTTCTTATCGCCGAACACTGATATACCATCTCAGACCACAAATCTGCCAGAATTCGATTGAAATATTCAAAAATAAATGGACAGAATGCGCGCATGTAAAGTTCCGAGATTGAGTCAAAAATTCAATCATGTTGCTAAGGTTTTCGATCGATAGAGGGTATGGATATGGGCGCCAAGAGATGGGCAAGAAAACACCCAAACAATCGCCGTTGGAAAGTAGCTGGAAAACCTTTCATTGGCCAAATCCCGGCGGTTATATTCTAGAATTCGAAAAATTGAATTTTCGATTTTTTTATTTTTTTTCCTCGAAAATTAATCTGAATTTTGGATTTAAAATTCGAAAATACTAGATCCAAAGAACATAAATTTATTCGTATCCAAATTCAAAAAATTTAAAAAAAACCTCTGAAGCCAAAAAATTTGTAGACAATAAAATCGTCTTAGATCTGATAATAAAACATACTTTTCTATTTTGATTCATCAATAAACAAAATTCTCATAATTCAATATGAACGTGGCTTTGATACCACTTGTTGGAGATTTAATAAAATAAATATATGAATCATGTGATTAAACCGATATATGCCTTGGGCTGGGTTTCTATACCTTGGTGACCATAACCTTATATAACCTTAGCAGTTTTCAACCCATCATAGAAAACCTAATTGGGCTGGGTTTCTACATATAAGGTAGACCATACTAATTTATTTAATACTTTAAAAACTCATAATTAATTAGATCACTTTATTGGGTCTTTTATTAGATAGTTTGTCTATGTACAATTAATAAAATTATGTGAGCCAACAAAATAATTCCAACAAATTATCTACACAACACGTCCCGTAATTTGGATTGGAAAAATTTCATAGTGTTCCAATTGAGATACGTAAAAATAAGGAAACACATAATGTAGGGGATGAACTCGTCTATGGACACATGATGATGGACTATCAATATAAGAAATGGTACAACAACATGACTATACGGTTCATTTCTCGTAATAGCAAAGGAATGGGTTACTCCAGCGAATAAGCATATTTCCGAGCTATTGTGGTTAGCGTTGATGCAAATTTATTTTGTTAGAGTTGGTGCCCGTCGATATTGAAAATATTGGAAGGTAATGTAATTGTTGCATTTACATCCCATGCATTTCCCTAGGATTGGACCTAGGCCCGTGTTTAGCTCACACGGTGTAATGCCCGAGATTTTAATTACTGTAATCTGAGATTAATCTGAAATGATTTATTAATTAATTGATGTGATATAGATGGGACACGTTGGAATTTGATTTTGAATTGTGAAGTGCTGGTTGTGCGTGACCAGAAGGTCTCGTGCATATGCGCGAGCCATGCGAGAAGCCAAGGGGGGAGTCCAGAGGAGTTGGCGCACATGCGAGACATGGACGGGCGCACATGCACGGACATGGCAAAGATGTTGGCGCATATGCGCCGAGTCAAGGCGTGCATATGCGCGAGTGATGTAGATGACGAGACAGTAGGTCTCGCGCATATGCGCAAGGGGAGTGCGCGTGTGACACCCTGACCCGTTACAATTAAAATAATACAACGGAATTTAAAATTTTCTTGCAAATGGAAGGAGTTTCAAAATACATTTCCATAAAATGAATTAAATGTAAATACATGATCATTCAAATGACATAACAAAAATACAAAATATCATTCGTGTGATCATGTTACAAAATGCTAGCAAAATAACATCTTCCTTCCAACTTCGTATGCATATGACTCCCATCCACAGTCAACGTCCTGGCCAGTCGCTCTTATCTGCATCACATGAAAATAACTGAAATGAGTATAAAACTCAGCAAGTGGAACTCTTACATAGCAATGATACATATTATACTCTGTAAAACATGACTTTGAAATCATAAATACCATCAACTCTGAAACATGAATGCTGTAGCAATAACATAGCAATAAGATGGTAATTCTCTTTACTCTGGTTGGATTGATATCAATAGTATCTCTGTCTGTGGTGCTCGTATCCCAAATCGATATAAACCGATAACTCTGAGGGATATAAGCAAGTGGGCGTTGATCAACTAATTGCATGCAATTCTCTGACTATGTTTCTATCAATCCAATAAAACATTTGAACTCTCTATAGCATTTAAACAATCACTTTGGAAACTCTTTCTTTTCTCTTGTATTCCCTTTTCAAAAATTGAGACATACAATGCCTCCAATAGATAACAAGTGAATCAATACATAACTATGAATCAAATGAAGGGAATAACACTTTGAAATCATTAGAACACCATACATATATCATCATGTGAGAAAAAAGGATGAAATTCCACTTACAAGCCACAATAACACCTTGAATCTAACTCTTGGTACACCACCTACAACAATAATCCATAAATAATACCAACATCAACTCAAAAACCAAGAACTCAAGCCAATAAATCCATAAATCCATAAACACAACCAACCTACAATATCTCTTTTCCAAAATCATGAAATAACACAACCAAAAACTTACCTTAGCTTCCTAGAGCAACCAAGAACCTCGATCTCAACTCGAAAATCGAACTAGATCCAAGAATCAAAGATGGGAAGTGAAAGAAATGGAGGAAAACCCTTGCTTGAAGAGAGAAAAATCGAGTTTGAAGGGGAAATAAGAAGGGAAATGAAGTCAACTCATCCAAAAAGGTACTTAAAATCTCGCCCATACCTCAATAATGCATGACCGCTGGTGTGCTCCAACCAGCACCGCGGGTGCGCTCTGATCTCGGCAATCCAAACAGTTCTCTGAAAAAGACGACCGCGGGTGCGGTCCTGCAAACACCGCGGGTGCGGTCTATACCGCGGGTGCGACACTAACATCACCGCGGGTGCGGTGCTCTCACGGCCAAACCATCAAAATCCAACAATTATGACCGCGGGTGCGGTCCTTACCAAGAGTGCGGGTGTGGTGAAGCCTCGACCAAGAAACAAACCAAAGCAACTACAATCGAACCGAAACGCTGAAACGACGCAACCACCAACAACTAACAATATCAACCAAGCCACAAAACAATAATACCAACTAAACTATAACCCAAAACACAACTCTAAACATCTAAATCATAAAACCTAATAAACAAACAAAGCTTAAACCGTACCGTATACCGAGCTCGGCTATTACAATCTCCCCTCCTTAAGGGAATTTCGTCCTTGAAATTGTCGTCACTGCACGAACAACTCAGGATACTTCTCTCTCATCTCATCCTCAGGTTCCCACGTAGCCTCCTCGATCGAATGGTTCCTCCAAAGGACTTTAACGATGCCGATCTCTTTGTTCCTCAATACTCTGACTTTGCGATCCAAAATCTGGACCGGAATCTCTTGGTACGTCAAATTCGGCGTCAAGACCAATGGCTCGTGGCGAAGAACATGGGAAGGATTCGCAATATACTTCCTGAGCATCGATACGTGAAAAACATTATGAACTCTGTCAAGATCTGGCGGTAAGGCTAACCTGTAGGCTCGATCACCAACTCTGTCCAATATCTCAAATGGACCAATAAACCTCGGACTCAACTTACCCTTCTTGCCAAATCGCATCACACCCTTGAGAGGTGCTATCTTCAGAAACACGTGATCGCCAACCTCAAACTGCAAAGGCCTACGACGAACATCTGCATAACTCTTCTGTCTCGACTGAGCATTCTTCATCCTCTCACGGATAACAGCAACAACATCGGCTGTCTGTTGGACCAACTCTGGTCCCAACATCTTCCTCTCACCAACTTCATCCCAATACAAGGGAGATCTACACTTTCTGCCATAAAGTGCCTCGTACGGTGCCATCCCAATCATCGCCTGGTAGCTATTATTGTACGTGAACTCCACAAGAGGCAATTTAGAATCCCAGCTACCAGAATAATCAATAGTACAAGCTCTGAGCATATCCTCTAGAATCTGAATGACTCTCTCTGATTGACCGTCGCTCTGAGGGTGATAAGCTGTACTGAAAGCTAACCGTGAACCCATAGCTCTGTGCAAACTCTTCCAAAACTCTGAGGTAAATCTAGGGTCACGATCAGACACGATCGACACAGGGACACCGTGAAGTCTAACAATCTCTGCTATGTAATCCTCGGCATACTGGTTCATGGAATACGTCGTCTTGATTGGAAGAAAGTGCGTTGACTTGGTCAATCGATCAACGATAACCCAAATGGAATTGAAACCCTTCTGCGTCTTGGGAAGACCAGTCACGAAATCCATCGTAATATGCTCCCACTTCCACTGAGGAATCGGTAAAGATAGCAATGTCCCAGCAGGTCTCTGGTGCTCAATCTTCACCTGCTGACAAGTTAGGCACTGAGAAATAAATACGGCAATGTCTTTCTTCATACCTGGCCACCAGTAAAGTCGACGAAGATCCTGACACATCTTGGTGTTGCCTGGATGTATCGAATATGGCTCGGTATGAGCCTCTGTCAAAATATCTCGCCGAATATCATCGCTACTAGGAACACAAATACGGCCTCTGAAAGTCACCAAACCGTCTCCATTCAAACCAAACTCTGAGTTCCCTCTATCCTCTGCTCTAACTCTCAACTCTGTCAACTGAACATCATCAGTCTGCTCTCTACGGATCCTCTCCGTCAATGTAGTCCGAATGACCAACGCTGAAAGGCGAGCAATGGTTCCCGGAACTACTAAAGAAATCTCCTCTCGCTGCAAATCCATCAACAACGGTCTCTGAATCATCGAACTCAAGGAAGAACTCGACTTACGGCTCAATGCATCAGCCACAACATTCGCCTTCCCTGGGTGGTAACTGATAGTTTAAGGCTCGAGAATTATCAGCTGTTATGGATGTGAGATTCACAAGTTGGAGAATGCATGACATTTAAATTGAAATTGTGAGGTTTGGGCCGAAGCCATACCGCACCCGCGGTGTTAGAGATACAGCACCCGCGGTGCATTGAGAAGAAATTGGTGAATTTGTGCGAAGCCACACCGCACCCGCGGTGCTAACAGGACCGCACCCGCGGTGGTGAGACCGCACCCGCGGTCATGCAGGGACCGCACCCACGGTCTAAGAATTTCGGAAAATGCAACATGTGCCGTGGGCACAGCGCACCCGCGCTACTAGTGTACCGCACCCGCGGTCTGGCGTGCCAAGTGAAAAATAAACCACTTGTCCTTTGTCATGCATATATGATATGTGTCTTCTTCCTCTTTCATTTCAGAACCTGAGAGCCGAGGGAATGCTTGGGAGAAAGCTCATGTCCTTTTTGATTTTCAACTTGTGCTTTTGAATGATTTTGTGTTCCGATTTTAATTCCGAGTGTAGAATTGTGATGCTTGCAACAAGAGCTATTCAAGGATGTAAGTTTCTTCTATTTTCAACATGTTTCAGATTTTAGATGTTGGGGGAAATTATGGTTTGATTTGTGAAAGGTGTTCTTGATATGTTGCACACTATAGAAATGCGATCGGAACGATTTTTGGATACCATATGATGCTATTTCGAATTTTCAGAATGTATTATTGAAGAGTATATAGATTTTCAGAGTTTGAGAAGATTATGTCATTGATATGATGATGTTGATGAGATTATGGTATTGATATGTGAGTTGTGAATTGGCCAATATCGAAGAATTACGCTGTTATGCCGTCGATTTGTACCGAGATTTATTATTGATTGGAATATGTATTGCTTTGAGTTAGAGATTGATATTGTGTGTATCCACATTGCCATTTCAGAGTTGTATTGGCTACATTGGACTCGAGATTTCGATTACGACACCGACTATTCGACAAGAAAGGTATAATTCATGTGGTCTTGGGATTGCACAACTCGATTCAGATTTGATACGAGTTTCCCTAAATCACATACTAGATTGTTATTACATTTGATTATGTAATGTCTTGTTTATTGATTTATATTCGAGTCCTGAGATAGGAGATATTGGCAGATTGGTCAAAACTAGACGTTTCGGTGTATCGACGCATAGGAGTAGATTTGCTCTAAGTGTAGACCCTCGATACAGAGTTGACCGAAGTCTAGGAATAAGACGTACCGTCGCCCCGAGTGGTTGGGTAGGTGACAGACCGTCTTATTCACACCGGGATCCCTAGATTAGAAATGAGTCGAGTCAAGATTTAAATGTTGAATACAGATTTGTATTCTTCTACATGTTTAGATTTTTATTCATGTTACTTGATATATGCTATGCTTTTGTACATGATTATTACATTGCATGCATCCATGTTTTATACTGGGATATGTTCTCACCGGAGTTATCCGGTTGTTGTCGTGTCTGTATGTGTGCATGGCAACAGGTGGGGCAGGCTGGGTCACGAGGAAGGTGAGAGATTGTTGATAGCGTGGAGATCTCGGGCGTTGCAGCTTACTAGTTGTTTGTACTAGACTTGTACCGAAACTTTTAAACACTAGTGTATGATTGTATAAAACAGACATGTATTTCCATTATGTCGTTTATTTAATATAAAGACATGATATGTTTTAATTATACATTTGAATTAATGTTAAAAGCAAAATTTTGACCCACATTTTCGAACAAAGATCCAATTAAATCCCAAAAGAATTGAGTTAGAGCCCAGGTCCCCACGACAGGTGGTATCAGAGCAGTAGGTTCTGTAGACTGAGATAGAAGAGAATGAGCTGGGTAGATCGAGTCATCTTCCTTGCTTTTGAGATGCTAGCATGATTTATTGCTTTCCCTATTATATGTTGTTGTATTATCTGAATTGATTTACAGCATATACTTGTCAAGCCTGAATCAGAACCGATTCTCGATCACAGTCTATGATCAGAGGAGGGCTGAGACAGATGATATTGATTGTATACTAATCAGTTTGATAATCAGATTTATGCCGCCTAGACGTATACCACAGCCAGAGCAGGGTAGCACATCAGGTGCACAGATGGATGTTACCGCTACGCCGATGGAGACCTTATTGAAGAGATTTCAGTCTTTCCATCCGCCTACCCTGAAGGGTACAGAGAGTGCAGTAGAGTGCGAGAGCTGGCTTGATGATATCGAGATGTTGTTTGAGTCTTTGGCATATACTGATGAGCGACGTGTGAAACTGATAGGGCATCAGATGCAAGAGGTAGCAAAGAGCTGGTGGTTGACTACGAAGAGAGCCTTGGAGCACCGAGGTATTGACATCACGTGGAAAGTCTTCAAAGATGAGTTCTATCAGCGCTTCTTCCCCGTCTCCTACGGAAAGATAAAGGAGCTGAATTTGCGAATCTGAAGCAGGGACAGTGGAACATCGAGGAGTATGTGGCTAAAATTTGTGCGTTGCTTCGATTTGCACCGCATGTGGCCGGGAACGACGAGGCAGTGGCCGATCAGTTCATCAACGGATTGAATCCGGATGTCTTTACTTTGGTTAACACGGGACGGCCTAACACTTTTTCAGAGGCACTGAACCGAGCAAAGGGAGCAGAGGCTGGCTTGATCAGGCAGCGAGGAGCTTCCTACGGTGTTCAGGGGCAGAGACCTCCACAGTCCACGACAGTACAGTTTCCACCACCTCCTCCTCGTTTTGACAGTGGAGCTAGTGGTAGTGGCAAGAAGGAATTTTTTAAGGCTAAGGGCAAACAGTTTAAGAAATCCGGGAGTAGTTCATCGAGCTCGAGTGGATCTCGACAGAGAGGTCAGAGTTTAGATTACAGTGGCGTGTATTGTAGCTCGTGTGGAGGACGACATGCGACGGAGCAGTGTCAAGGAGTTATGGGACGCTGCAACATCTGTAGGCAACAGGGACACTTCGCCAGAGTTTGTCCCCAGAGAGGTGCACCACGATTCCAGAGTGCAGGGTCATCAGCACCAGTGCCACAGATGGAGAGACAGGCATCCTCTGTACACTCCTTCCAGCCACCATCTACACAGACCCAGCAGAGACCAGGAGGTAGTCAGACAGTGAGTCAGCCTCCCAGACAGCAGGCACGTGTTTTTGCCCTGACAGAGGAGCAGGCGCAGGAGGCGCCAGATGACGTCATTGCAGGTAACTGTTTTCTTTGCGGTTATCCTGCATATGTGTTGATAGACACAGGGGCATCTTATACATTCATATCTGAACATTTTGCATTGAGACATTCATTGCCTGTTGAGTCTTTGTCTACGGTAATGTCTATAGCTTCTCCGTTGGGAAGTGGTTTGATATCTGTGACTACTGTTAGACACTGTATGCTTCAGTTTGAGGGGCATGAGATTGATCTTGATTGTGTCGTACTTGGTTTAGCTGATTTTGATTGTATATTTGGTATAGATATGTTAACCAAGTACAGGGCCACTGTAGATTGTTTCCACAAGATTGTCAGATTCAGACCCGACATGACAGAGGAGTGGAAATTCTACGGCAAGGGTTCCAGATCTCGGATTCCCTTAGTATCTGCTCTGACTATGAGTAGATTGCTTCAGAGAGGAGCAGAGGGCTTTCTCGTATATTCAGTAGATCTACTGAAGTCGAGCCCAGCATTGGCAGATCTGCCAGTGGTGTGCGAGTTTGCAGATGTTTTTCCTGACGAGATTCCAGGGTTGCCTCCAGTTCGAGAGGTTGATTTTAGCATAGATCTTGTGCCAGGCAGTGTTCCTATCTCGAGAGCTCCGTATAGGATGACACCGATGGAGCTGAAAGAGTTGAAAGTACAGTTGGAAGATCTTCTGTCCAAGGGATATATCAGACCCAGTGTATCTTCTTGGGGTGCTCCGGTGCTTTTCGCTCGAAAGAAAGATGGTTCGATGCGATTGTGTATTGATTACAGACAGTTGAACAAGGCAACAGTGAAGAACAAGTATCCTCTGCCTCGCATCGACGATTTGTTTGATCAGTTACAGGGATCTTCGGTATACTCGAAGATTGATTTGAGATCAGGGTATCATCAGCTCAGAGTTAGAGACGTTGTTATTCCGAAGACTGCATTCCGAACCAGGTATGGGCACTACGAGTTTATTGTTATGCCTTTTGGTTTGACGAATGCGCCAGCGGTTTTTATGAGTTTGATGAACCGTATTTTTCAGAGATATTTAGATGATTTTGTGATTGTGTTCATTGATGATATTTTGGTGTATTCGAAGAGTCTGACTGAGCATGCAGATCATCTGAGGATTGTATTGAAGACTTTGAGAAAAGAACAGTTGTATGCCAAACTGTCCAAGTGTGAATTCTGGCTGCGACATGTTGTCTTCTTAGGGCATATTATATCTGGAGAGGGTATTGCGGTAGATCCGAGTAAAGTTGAGGCTGTGATCAGTTGGTCGAGACCGACTTCTGTGCCTGAGATACGTAGATTCATGGGTCTAGCCAAGTATTATCGTCGTTTTATCCGAGATTTCTCTAGTATAGCGAAGCCTATCACCCAGTTGACACAGAAGAATATGCCATTTGTGTGGTCCGAAGATTGTGAAGCCAGTTTTGTAGAGCTGAAGAAGAGGCTGACTAGTGCGCCTGTCTTGACGATTCCTTCAGGTACAGGTGAGTTCGTTGTATACTGTGACGCATCTCACAGAGGGTTAGGATGTGTTCTTATGCAGCGAGGGCACGTGATAGCGTACGCCTCTAGACAGCTGAAGCCGCACGAGACTCGTTATCCGATTCATGATCTTGAATTGGCGGCGATTGTTTTTGCACTCAAGATCTGGCGCCATTATCTGTATGGCGAGAAATTTGAGATCTATTCCGATCATAAGAGCTTGAAGTATCTCTTTTCTCAGTCAGAGTTGAACATGAGGCAGCGACGATGGCTTGATCTGCTGAAAGATTTTGATTGTGAGATCAAGTACCATCCAGGGAAGTCGAATGCAGCGGCAGACGCCTTGAGTCGAAAGGTATGTGCTCTTTCCTTGTCGACTGTAGGTGTATCGAATTTAGTAGAGGACTGTTGCTTGTCTGGATTGACATTTGATACAGATAGTAGACCGTTGCGACTTACTGAGATTCAGATTGAGCCAGATCTGATTTTGAGGATCAAAGAGGCGCAGAAAACTGATCCGAGCATTCAGAGATCGATTGATATGGTCAGAGCTGGTCATATATCAGAGTATCAGGTTAGAGATTCTGTTCTGTATGTGAATAACCGCTTAGTAGTGCCAGAGATTTCAGATTTGAGACGACAGATCATGTCAGAGGCACACTGTAGTCGGTTCAGCATTCATCCTGGAGGCAGGAAGATGTACAATGATTTGAAGACACAATTCTGGTGGAAGCAGATAAAGACAGATATTGCAGAATTTGTGTCTAGATGTTTGAATTGCCAGCAGGTGAAGGCAGAAAGAAAGAAGCCCGGAGGTTTACTTCAGAGTTTGTCTGTTCCTGAATGGAAATGGGATCACATTTCCATGGATTTCGTGACGAAGTTACCTCGATCTTCGCGGGGCTGTGACGCGATTTGGGTCGTGATAGACAGACTGACCAAATCAGCGTGCTTCATTCCGTACAGAATGACCTATCGACACGATCAGATGGCAGAGTTGTATGTCAGAGAGGTCGTCAGATTGCACGGTGTGCCGAAGTCGATCGTATCAGATCGTGATCCACGATTCACTTCTCACTTTTGGCACAGCTTGCAGCAGGCGTTGGGTACGACTTTACACCTGAGCACTGCTTATCATCCTCAGACAGACGGACAGTCAGAGCGGACTATCCAGACTTTAGAGGACATGCTGAGAGCTGTAGTACTAGACTTTGGTACTAGTTGGCAAGATTCATTGTCGTTGTGTGAGTTTTCATACAACAACAACTATCAGACTAGCATTGAGATGACACCATTCGAAGCTTTATACGGAAAGAAGTGCAGATCTCCGTTGTACTGGGATGATATCTCTGAAGTACCAGAGTTGGGGCCTGATATGATTCGTGAGATGACCGAGAAAGTGAAGATCATTCAGAAGCGAATGAAGACAGCGCATTATAGGCAAGCGAAGTACGCCAATGTCAGACGCAGACCGTTGGTATTTGAGCAGGGAGACAGAGTATTTCTGAAGATTTCACCTTTCAGAGGCGTTGTCAGATTTGTCAAGCGAGGAAAGTTGTCTCCTAGATACGTCGGTCCGTATGAGATCCTTGAGAAGATTGGCGATCGAGCTTACAGACTTGCTCTTCCTCCTTCACTGTCTGGTATACATGACGTTTTTCATGTATCGATGTTACGCAGATATATGCCAGATAGTTCTCATGTCATTCAGCCTGATGAAGCCGAGTTAGATCAGACTTTGAGCTATGTTGAACGATCGATTCAGATTCTTGATCGGAAAGAGAAACAACTCAGAACCAAGACCATTCCGCTTGTGAAAGTTCAGTGGACTCGTCATGGAATTGAAGAAGCAACTTGGGAGACAGAGTCTGAAATGAGACAGAGGCATCCCGAGCTATTCAGTTGATGTAAGTATTTTGTTAGTTTGATTTTACTGCTTTTGTATATACTTGCATAATTACTTGCGTACGAGTTCGAGGACGAACTCTTGTCTAAGAGGGGGAGAAATGTAAGGCTCGAGAATTATCAGCTGTTATGGATGTGAGATTCACAAGTTGGAGAATGCATGACATTTAAATTGAAATTGTGAGGTTTGGGCCGAAGCCATACCGCACCCGCGGTGTTAGAGATACAGCACCCGCGGTGCATTGAGAAGAAATTGGTGAATTTGTGCGAAGCCACACCGCACCCGCGGTGCTAACAGGACCGCACCCGCGGTCATGCAGGGACCGCACCCGCGGTCTAAGAATTTCGGAAAATGCAAGATGTGCCGTGGGCACAGCGCACCCGCGCTACTAGTGTACCGCACCCGCGGTCTTGCGTGCCAAGTGAAAAATAAACCACTTGTCCTTTGTCATGCATATATGATATGTATCTTCTTCCTCTTTCATTTCAGAACCTGAGAGCCGAGGGAATGCTTGGGAGAAAGCTCATGTCCTTTTTGATTTTCAACTTGTGCTTTTGAATGATTTTGTGTTCCGATTTTAATTCCGAGTGTAGAATTGTGATCCTTGCAACAAGAGCTATTCAAGGATGTAATTTTCTTCTATTTTCAACATGTTTCAGATTTTAGATGTTGGGGGAAATTATGGTTTGATTTGTGAAAGGTGTTCTTGATATGTTGCACACTATAGAAATGCGATCGGAACGATTTTTGGATACCATATGATGCTATTTCGAATTTTCAGAATGTATTATTGAAGAGTATATAGATTTTCAGAGTTTGAGAAGATTATGTCATTGATATGATGATGTTGATGAGATTATGTTATTGATATGTGAGTTGTGAATTGGCCAATATCGAAGAATTACGCTGTTATGCCGTCGATTTGTACCGAGATTTATTATTGATTGGAATATGTATTGCTTTGAGTTAGAGATTGATATTGTGTGTATCCACATTGCCATTTCAGAGTTGTATTGGCTACATTGGACTCGAGATTTCGATTACGACACCGACTATTCGACAAGAAAGGTATAATTCATGTGGTCTTGGGATTGCACAACTCGATTCAGATTTGATACGAGTTTCCCTAAATCACATACTAGATTGTTATTACATTTGATTATGTAATGTCTTGTTTATTGATTTATATTCGAGTCCTGAGATAGGAGATATTGGCAGATTGGCCAAAACTAGACGTTTCGGTGTATCGACGCATAGGAGTAGATTTGCTCTATGTGTAGACCCTCGATACAGAGTTGACCGAAGTCTAGGAATAAGACGTACCGTCGCCCCGAGTGGTTGGGTAGGTGACAGACCGTCTTATTCACACCGGGATCCCTAGATTAGAAATGAGTCGAGTCAAGATTTAAATGTTGAATACAGATTTGTATTCTTCTACATGTTTAGATTTTTATTCATGTTACTTGATATATGCTATGCTTTTGTACATGATTATTACATTGCATGCATCCATGTTTTATACTGGGATATGTTCTCACCGGAGTTATCCGGTTGTTGTCGTGTCTGTATGTGTGCATGGCAACAGGTGGGGCAGGCTGGGTCACGAGGAAGGTGAGAGATTGTTGATAGCGTGGAGATCTCGGGCGTTGCAGCTTACTAGTTGTTTGTACTAGACTTGTACCGAAACTTTTAAACACTAGTGTATGATTGTATAAAACAGACATGTATTTCCATTATGTCGTTTATTTAATATAAAGACATGATATGTTTTAATTATACATTTGAATTAATGTTAAAAGCAAAATTTTGACCCACATTTTCGAACAAAGATCCAATTAAATCCCAAAAGAATTGAGTTAGAGCCCAGGTCCCCACAACAGGTGGTATCAGAGCAGTAGGTTCTGTAGACTGAGATAGAAGAGAATGAGCTGGGTAGATCGAGTCATCTTCCTTGCTTTTGAGATGCTAGCATGATTTATTGCTTTCCCTATTATATGTTGTTGTATTATCTGAATTGATTTACAGCATATACTTGTCAAGCCTGAATCAGAACCGATTCTCGATCACAGTCTATGATCAGAGGAGGGCTGAGACAGATGATATTGATTGTATACTAATCAGTTTGATAATCAGATAGTCACATCATAATCTTTGACAAGCTCTAACCACCTCCTCTGTCGCATGTTGAGCTCTTTCTGGGAAAACAGATACTTCAAACTCTTGTGGTCTGTGAAGATCTCACACTTTTCGCCATACAAGTAATGTCTCCAAATCTTTAAGGCGAAAACCACAGCTGCTAGCTCCAAATCGTGCGTCGGATAATTCTTCTCATAATCTTTCAACTGGCGAGAAGCATAGGCGATAACCTTACCTCGCTGCATCAGCACTGCACCAAGGCGTCTCTTCGACGCATCGGTATACACAACGAAATCCTCTGAACCACTCGGCAAAGAAAGAACAGGAGCTGTCGTCAACCTGTCCTTCAACTCTTGGAATGAACTTTGGCAATCAATGGACCACTCGAACTTCACAGCCTTCCTCGTCAGATTGGTCAATGGCAGGGCAATCTTGGAAAAATCTGAAATGAAACGACGATAATAACCCGCCAAACCAAGGAAACTGCGTACCTCTGATACAGTAGTAGGAATAGGCCACTTCTGAACTGCCTCTATCTCCACTGGATCAACTGCTATGCCATCTCTCGAAACAACATGGCCTAGAAAAGATTTCCGATCCAACCAAAATTCACACTTCTTCAACTTGGCAAACAACCTCTTCTCTCTCAACAATCGAAGAACAACTCTGAGATGCTCTGCATGAAGCTCTCTGGTCTTGGAATAGATCAAGATGTCATCGATTAAGACAATGACGAAACTATTCAAATAAGGCTTGAACACGCGGTTCATCAAGTCCATAAAGACTGAAGGAGCATTGGTCAGACCAAAAGACATCACAAGAAACTCATAATGACCATACCTGGTACGGAACGCTGTCTTAGGGATATCAGACTCCCTAACATTCAACTGATAATAGCCAGACTGAAGATCAATCTTCGAAAATACAGTGGCACCATGAAGCTGATCAAACAATTCATCTATCCGTGGCAACGAATACTTATTCTTGACAGTCACTTTGTTGAGCTCTCTGTAGTCGATACACAGCCGCAAAGAACCATTTTTATTCTTGACAAAAAGAACCGGAGCTCCCCAAGGCGAAGAACTCGGACGAATAAATCCATTGTCCAATAAATCCTGCAACTGCGTCTTCAACTCCTTCATCTCGGTAGGAGCCATCCTATATGGAGCCTTAGAAATAGGAACCGTACCTGGAGCTAAATCAATCACAAACTCCACATCTCTATCCGGCGGCAAACCCGGCACATCATCCTCAAACACATTGGCAAACTCGCTCACAACATCGATATCATCAATATTCAACTTAATCATTCTATCAACATCCACAATAGAAGCCAGAAATACATCGCAACCTCTACACATCAACTTCTCAGCCTCAAGACATGAAATAAAAGGAAGGACCAGCGAAGTACCTGCACTGGCGAGAACTCCTCCCTTGCTATCATCTGCAAAAGCCACTGTCTTAGCAACACAATTGATAACTGCACGGTAAGTCGAAAGCCAATCCATGCCAAGAATAACATCAAAGGCAACCATTGGGATGACAATCAAATCAGCAAAAACAACTCGCTCCTCAATAAGAACAGGGCAAGCAAAAACAATAGACGTCGGGCACAACACGTCCCCCGAAGGCAAAACAACACTAAGCTGAAGGGGAAGAACAGAAGGAACTATACCCAAAGATCTCAAAAACAATTCAGACATAAAGGAATGAGTAGCACCAGTATCTATCAATGTCGTAGCTACTCTGTCTGAAATTAAAATGGTACTAGAGATCACAGAAGATTCATGGTTAATACCTTCTTTGGTCATCGTAAAGATACGACCCTGCACCTTCCCTTGGCTAGCTCCTCGTGGACAATCTCTGGCAATGTGGCCTGCAGTGCCACAACGGTAACAAGAATGAGTGCCATATCTGCACTCTCCTCGATGATGTCTGCTGCATTTAGGACACAGCGGCTTCTCGGGATCAACTGGAACTGGCGGTGGTCTAGGACTCGATTCCATCTTGCCCTTCCCTTTGAAACGATCCTTGCCTCTCTGATTCGAGCCCTGGCCTCTCTGAACAACAACTTGGTGCCTCTCTTGCCTCTCTCTGGTGATGTCCTTCTCATCCTGCTCGGCCAACAACGCCTTAGACACAATCTCCTTGAAAGTCACAACCTTGGACATGTTGATATCTCTCCTGATCTCTGCACGAAGGCCTCGAATGAAGTGAGCGCCTTTATCCTTGTTGTTAGAAGCAACATACGGAGAAAAAAGACAACCCTCCTCAAACTTGAGAATATACTCATCAACGTTCATGCCTCCCTGACGAAGCTCCAAGAACTCCGTAACCTTCCTCGCTCGAAGTGCGTCGGGAAAATACTTGTCATAGAACAAAACTGTGAACTCTGATCACTTCAAAGCTGAAATATCGACACCAACCTTAGTAGCATTCCACCAGATACGTGCAGCCTTTACCAACATGAATACTGCACAGCTGATCCTGTCTCTATCCTCATACTGGAGATGGTCGAATATTGCTTCAAGCGCCTTGACCCACTCGACAGCCACTAACGGATCAGTGCTACCTGCGAATTCCGGTGAATCCATCCTCTTGAAAGCAGAAAAGACGGCATCAGTGCCAACTGCCTGAGCTACTTGGCCTCTCACTTGGCCTCTACCCTGTCCTGTTCCTTGCAATCGAAGCAGCTGCTGAATCTGCTCGCTATGAACTTTAGCCTGCTCTTTAAGCAACTTGCCGAACTCATCGACAACTCTCGAGGAAGAACTATCCTCACCCTCTACGGCTTTCCTCTTAGGAGGCATACTCTACAATGTGCTCACAAAACACCAATCAATAGATAACAATGGATAGATGCAAAGAAAACATACCAGGACAGTCGAAAGTAGACGAAGTCATATGCATTGGTCCGAAGAACACTGCTCTGATACCACTAAATGTGACACCCTGACCCGTTACAATTAAAATAATACAGCGGAATTTAAAATTTTCTTGCAAATGGAAGGAGTTTCAAAATACATTTTCATAAAATGAATTAAATGTAAATACATGATCATTCAAATGACATAACAAAAATACAAAATATCATTCGTGTGATCATGTTACAAAATGCTAGCAAAATAACATCTTCCTTCCAACTTCGTATGCATATGACTCCCATCCACAGTCAACGTCCTGGCCCGTCGCTCTTATCTGCATCACATGAAAATAACTGATATGAGTATAAAACTCAGCAAGTGGAATTCTTACATAGCAATGATACATATTATACTCTGTAAAACATGACTTTGAAATCATAAATACCATCAACTCTCAAACATGAATACTGTCGCAATAACATAGCAATAAGATGGTAATTCTCTTTACTCTGGTTGGATTGATATCAATAGTATCTCTGTCTGTGGTGCTCGTATCCCAAATCGATATAAACCGATAACTCTGAGGGATATAAGCCTATGGGCGTTGATCAACTAATTGCATGCAATTCTCTGACTATGTTTCTATCAATCCAATAAAACATTTGAACTCTCTATAGCATTTAAACAATCACTTTGGAAACTCTTTCTTTTCTCTTGTATTCCCTTTTCAAAAATTGAGACATACAATGCCTCCAATAGATAACAAGTGAATCAATACATAACTATGAATCAAATGAAGGGAATAACACTTTGAAATCATTAGAACACCATACATATATCATCATGTGAGCAAAAAGGATGAAATTCCACTTACAAACCACAATAACACCTTGAATCTTACTCTTGGTACACCACCTACAACAATAATCCATAAATAATACCCTCAATAACCAAGAACTCAAGCCAATAAATCCATAAATCCATAAACACAACCAACCTACAATATCTCTTTTCCAAAATCATGAAATAACACAACCAAAAACTTATCTTAGCTTCCTAGAGCAACCAAGAACCTCGATCTCAACTCGAAAATCGAACTAGATCCAAGAATCAAATATGGGAAGTGAAAGAAATGGAGGAAAACCCTTGCTTGAAGAGAGAAAAATCGAGTTTGAAGGGGAAAGAAGAAGGGAAATGAAGTCAACTCATCCAACAAGGTACTTAAAATCTCGCCCATACCTCAATAATGCATGACCGCGGGTGCGCTCCAACCAGCACCGCGGGTGCGCTCTGATCTCGGCAATCCAAACAGTTCTCTGAAAAAGACGATAGCGGGTGCGGTCCTACAAACACCGCGGGTGCGGCACTAACATCACCGCGGGTGCGGTGCCCTCACGGCCAAACCATCAAAATCCAACAATTATGACCGCGGGTGCGGTCCTTACCAAGAGTGCGGGTGGGGTGAAGCCTCGACCAAGAAACAAACCAAAGCAACTACAATCGAACCGAAACGCTGAAACAACGCAACCACCAATAACTAACAATATCAACCAAGCCACAAAACAATAATACCAACTAAACTATAACCCAAAACACAACTCTAAACATCTAAATCATAAAACCCAATAAACAAACAAAGCTTAAACCGTACCGTATACCGGGCTCGACTATTACAGCGCAGATATGCGCGAGTTGCTGAAACGCCGGACAGGAAGCCAGGCGCATATGCGCGGGCCTTGGGCGAGCATATGCGGGACGCATTCATTTTGAAAATCAGCCACGTTTTAATTGCGTGCAAGTTCAGTGTATAAATATATATACATATATATATATATCTATATATATATATATATATATATATATATATATATATATACGATTCTTTCTTCAGAAATAAGAAAGAAAGGAGAAAGCGAAGAAATCCTTACGCCTTTATATTTTGATCCGCCCGTCTGATTTTGAATCTGACTACAGCACCGAGTTCCTAGCGACGACAGCGTCAACAGGACGTAAGTGTTGTTACGTTCAGATATCGTTGAAAAATATGATATTGTCAGAATTGAATAGAAATCATGTATGGTGTTTCTGATACAGTAGACATCGTATATTTGAATTCAGAATAAAGAACAGACTGTTTATGTAATTTTTATGATTTTCGGAGTCGATTTGATTGAGAATCGATATCAGATTTATTATAGTTGAGATTATGATTTTTACCGATATGGATTATGAGTTCTAGTACTATATCTGTGATGTTGGTACTGACGGGGTTATCGATATTATATTATTATGCCGTCGAAACATCCGTAAATTGATATTGATTAGATTCGGTATTGGTTGAGATTGTATTGTGGTACCATATGTCGATTGACATTGATCAGAGTATGTTTTGATTTGAGTATTGATCAGAACGGGTTTTGAACTAAGTTATATACTGATATTGTATCTATTCGATTGTCATTATCAGATTGAGTATGGACAGAGTTGGATAATGTTGAGTTGGGATTGCACAACTCGAGTGAGGTTTGACTCGAGTTTCCCTAAATCACATACTTTATTTTAATTGGATTGTTATTTGCAATTGAATACTATTGATATCTTTGGTCTATGGATTTATAGACAATGTATGTCTTACTCATAGGCGGATGTGCCTAGTCGTAGACATTTGATCTTGTGACAGAAGGGCCGGATAGCGAGGACTCGTCACTGGCCCATTGCACTTTGTCACAGGATAGTGTATTGGTGAAAATGCCAAAGTCTGTGACGGATAGGTCAAGACACCGGACGTTTGGCTATATCGGAGTGGATAGAACTGGAAACGGTATGTTCTATATTGAAGTAAACATTTCAATTAACTCTACTTCTTGGGTATTGGATACCGGCTGTGGCTCACATCTCTGTAATGATTTGCAGGAGATGGGAAGAAGTAGGAGGCTCAGGGAAGGTGAGACCTTCTTGAGGATGGGCAATGGAGCAAGGGTTGCTGCTAAGGCCGTAAGAGATGTTTGCTTGTATTTGAACAATGATTTTAAGTTAATGTTAAGAGACGTTTTGTTTGTACCTGAATTGGTGAAAAACATTATTTCCATTTTTATACTTGATAAAGATGGATTTTCTTGTTTATTTAGCAAAGGTGTTTGATCGAGCAAAACTTGCACTGTGATATCCTCAATAAAAATATGATTTTGTATGCTCAAAATTAATCGCAAGTGCACGATGTCAAGTAATAATATAGTGTACAAGAGTACGAGTATCGTTCCACTGAAGACTGTGTTTAACAATTATTATTTTCAGTTATTTAACATTTAGCAACGAAAATTGAGTTGTGTGATTATTCCTACTATGCTCAAATAATTATGCAATTAAAATGATTCAACAAGTAATGAATGAGAATTTAATCTAAAATGTTGAGTAAAATTCAATGAGAGATGGATTTGTTGGGAATCTCGGTTCACCTACCCCTCGTTACTTAATTAATTCGTTCGATCGTGATCTACGCTTCCGACAGGATTTCCTAATCTATTGAACACACTCTCTCGAGCTATGCCAAACTAATTCTACTCAATGAAGTAATTAAATGTCTTTAATTATTTATCAAGAGCAAATCGCATTTCGATCTATGAAATCCCCTAGTTTTCGACCCTAAGGACTATGACTATCGGCACGTATCCAATTTCATATACCTATGTAAATTGTAGATCCGTGGATTATACTACTCGATCCTATCACTCGTTATTCTCTCGAACTCACTCGTGATATGAAAACGTCGTTAAAGTTAGCTACGCTTTAATGACACGATAAAACAGTAGTAAAATCAAGAATAACGCACAACCGAAATATAAATTAATTCAAACCAACGTTCGGGGTAGGATCCCCTTTAATCCCAATAAATAATAAAGTTAGCTACTAGAATTCATAATTCAACTAAGCAAAACAATGTTTAAAAGATAAAAACTAAGGCAGAAATACTAGAAGTGACGAAAAACGCGAAGAACGGTGCCCGGAAAATGTCGAATCTTCAATCCAAGCGCCACGTGCTCTCCAAAACTCTTGCCGGCTCAAGAATCAATTCTGAATAATCCTCTAATTCGTGCCTCCCCCTTGCCATATCAGCCACCCTCTCCAAATAAGGTAAATAATCGGCTGCAAAAATCTTGCCAAAAATAGGTGGCGCTCGGGCGGTAGAAAAGTACCGCTCGAGCGCCACACCTTCTGTAAACTTCCTTGGGGTGTGCGGCATTCGCGCTCGGGCGGTAGAAAACTACCGCTCGAGCGCCGACTCTTCTGTACATTGGCCATTCTAAACCATCTCCCGCACTCGGGCGGAAGAAAAGTACCGCTCGAGCGCCGACTCTTCTGTCGAGTTTGTGGACTTGATCACCTTTCGCGCCCGGGCAGTAGAAAATTACCGCTCGGGCGTCGCTCATTCTGTCCGTTGCCTTCTCTTTTGTATGCTTTGCTCCATTTTTTGGTTTTCCGGCCACTTTTCCTGCAAATTCGTCATGCCCGAGTGAGATATGATAAAATACAAATGTTTACTCTAAAATGAACAGAATGTGATTGAAACAAACGTATGCGCAATGCAAAAAACACACAGACTAATGCAATAAAACACGTAAAAACGACACACATCAACCCCCTCATACTAACCTTTTGCTTGCCCTTAAGCAAAATAGGTTACAAACCACAATCAAACTACGAAACAAACACCAAATGAGAGAATTAAAATATCGAAACTGATGGTGAAGTAGCAAACTGACATCTCCGCCTTAGCGGGTGTTTGAACCACATCCAATTAGCAAAATCACAACATTCATCAACACCCCTTTTAAAGCACCTTATATCAATTTTGATTTGACTAGAAAATGTGGTCGTGTGTGTACTGTGGGTCTCACTAGCTCGTGCTTCAGACAGTTTTTGTTTGCAAATCATGTGAGTCACCAAATCAACAATTCAATGCAGGTCTTCCTATCCTGAGTTCTGTTTCTAGTTGCGACCAACAAGTGAACACAAAGCGGCAAAATTTCGAGGTTGTATCACGGAAAGTAGGGAGTCAGTATCATGAGGTGTCAAACGGCTCAACAAATGGGATGTACACTGATCATTTTCATTATGCACTTGTCAGAATTTCTTTCTGACATTCCTCAACGCCTTACATCTCCATCTGTTTAGCCTTGGGATAGGATTTCATCCCTTTTTGGCTCCCCCACACCTTACATCCCCTTTTTTCATTCACAACACTATTATTTTTTTTAGTGCATAATTTTCTCAAGTGTACTCCCTAGGTTTTGAGTATATGGAACATTTGTTTATTTGGCTTAGGGATAACTCTTGAGGTATTGTGCATAATTGGGACGAAAATTATTTCGGTGGGTTCAAATGATCTACGCTATTTCATGTCACTGGTCGGTCGCGACTGTCAACAAAATTCATTCAAGTTCGACTTGCATCTCATGTTATTCTAGTTCCTCCCACAGAATCTTAAACTCGACTATCGTGTACACTACTAATAATACCCACAATGTACGCATATACAATAAACATTTCATTTCACTGGGGTATTCATGACGTGTGATAAAACTAAGTAACATGAATTTCATTCACCCCACAATCATCATCGGCTACCAATTCACTAGTTTCACCATCTACGGACACTCATGCACGACAACAAATACGAATATGCAAGACGACCCCCTCATACTAGAAGTGTGCAATGTCCCCATTGCACAAAAGAGTCAAACACAGAAATGCAAACACAAATGCAGACTAATAAACATGAAAGTTAAAACATGCTAGAAATAAACAACGGTGAGAAAGAAAAACAGAAAACAGCGAAAAAATTAAATATGCAAAGGAGGGAAAACAGTAAACTCCCCTGATCAAGTGTCATCCTCATCATGCTCCGGCGGTGGCACTTCTGCGGCCTCCCCCTGCTGAGAATAATCATACTGGAACTGGAATGGGGGAGGAGGTAACAGAGTCGGTGGAATGGTCGACGGGTCAACGCCCTCGTGCACAAGCAAAGTGCGCATCATGGAGTCAATGTGCGATAAATGGTCCGCGACATAGGAGTTGAACTGACTCTGATGTGCTTGGAAGGATAGACTTTCATCCATCTTATCATTCTGAGTTCGCCTGCGGGGTTGTGGTGGGAGGCGGCGTGGGATGGTAGTGCTAGATCCACCGGCTTCCCCCTCCTGAGTGGGGAAGTCCGCCCGTCGTTTCGCTCTTTTTCTCTGCTCATCCTCCTGACAAATCGGCTTCATCGGTTGAAGCCACTCCTCGTCGTCCCGAAACAGTACCCCAGCCCGTGAACACAGTTCGGATATGATCGTCGGAAAGAAAAGCCCGATGTGGCTGTTGTGGGCACTCAACATGATCTGAGAGGTTTTAAGTCTGCCCACATTGATGTTGTACCCTCGGGTCAACGCAAACAGCAGCACCGCTCTTTCCTTCTGAACCTCGCTCTTATGCGAGACTGGCATCATCCGCCAGGCCACAAATAAATACCACATGGCAGCAGTGGTGCGCAAATACTTCTCGTCGAAACAACTCGGGGGTCCCCCTAGTGGTTTCCATGTCGCACCAGGAAGACACAAAGTCTCGATAATCTCAGTGTAGTTGGGCTCCGCAATCAATGCCTGGTAGTTGGAGTCGTCAACCTCAGCTGTTTCTAGGAGGGCGTTAATCGTCGCCGAATCAAACGGCACAAGCTTGCCTCTAACAAAAGCTCTCCCATCAGTTCGCTCACAAGCATTTGCATAAAACTCCCTAACTACCGACACCACTGCAGCTTGAGGGTGCTCACTAAATTTGTCCCATCCCCTTCGACCCAAGTCCACAAGGGGCTCTAAATATCTATCCTCAAATTGGCGACGAAATCCTCTTTCGGGAATGGGGTTTCGGTGAATTTTAGCATGGTTGTATCTAGCACGAGCTTCCGCACCCACGAAACATGTTCTATCAAATGAGGATGAAGAGGAGGAACTGGGATTACCTCTTTGCCTCTTGGGAGCCATTGTGTTGGAAGAGTGGAAAATGATGCCTTGAATTGGAGAAGGGTGTTCTTGCTTCCTGAAGGAGAGTGTGCCTTGCCGCCGGAAAAATGAGTGGAGATGGTGGTGCCTGCACAAGAAAATCGAAAAGGGGGTAGGGGAGAGTTAGGGATTTGGGGAGGATATTTGGGTTGATTTCATGCAGAATGAAGAAAGGGGGAAGGGATTCCGCGTTTTAAAAGCTGTCGTGCTCGAGCGGTAGAAAACTACCGCTCGAGCGCGAACCTCACTGGAATTTATTTTCCATAGGTACGCGCGCGCGCTCGGGCGGTACAAAAATACCGCTCGAGCGCCAACCTCTCGGGAAATTTTTTCACGAGGTAGACGTTCGCGCTCGGGCGGTAAAGAATTACCGCTCGAGCGCGAACCTCTCTGCCTATTTCAAAACTAATATTTTTTTTATTTTTTTTTTAAAAAAACAAGAATAAAATAAAACAAAAACAAGAGAAAATAACTAAATTGACACGAAAGAAAATCTAAATCAAATGCGAGAGAAGGGGAAGAAAATAGTTCTCAATTTATAGTTGAGAGCTTGACTGTCGGTCTGTCTCAGTTCGGCATGTCTTGGGACCGGGTGATTGTGGCTCAATTGTGCCACCCATGTAGTGCTTCAAGCGCTGGGCATTGACCGTAAATGTCCCATCCTTCCCATCTTTCAATTCTACAGCTCCCGATTGATAAACTTTCGAGATCACGAATGGACCAGACCATCGCGACTTCAATTTTCCGGGAAATAGTCGCAACCGGGAGTTGTAGAGTAGGACACTTTCACCTTCTTTGAGTTCTCTTTCGATGATCCGCCTATCATGAGCCTTCTTTGTCTTTTCTTTTTATGACAGTGCTAGATCATAGGCCAGATTCCGGAATTCCTCCAACTGATCTAGTTGAAGCAAACGTCGTTCACCTGCATTAGCAAAGTTAAAGTTTAGTGCTTTTGTTGTCCAATATGCCCGATGCTCTAACTCTATAGGTAGATGACATGCTTTACCAAACAAAAGCCTATACGGTGTAGTGCCTATAGGTGTTTTAAAAGCAGTCCTATATGCCCAAAGAGCATCGTCTAACCTCACCGACCAATCTTACCTATTGACACCTACCACTTTTTCCAAAATCCGCTTAATCTCTCGGTTAGACACTTCCACTTGACCACTCGTCTGGGGGTGATAAGGGGTAGATATCTTATGTGTGACACCGTATTTGCTCAAAAGTTTTTCAAAAAGTTTGTTGCAAAAATGAGTGCCACCATCACTAATGATTGCTCGGGGTGTTCCAAATCGGTTAAAAATGTTTTTCTTCAAAAATTTTAAGACCACTTGAGCATCATTAGTGGCGTACGCTTCCGCCTCTACCCACTTAGACACATAATCCACCGCAACCAAGATGTATTTTTTTGTGAAAGAACTGGGAAACGGTCCCATAAAGTCTATTGATAAACATAAAAATTGTACATTAATTAAATGTTTTATAATATAAATATATAGTTTTTGTTTTATTAAATTTTTAAATATTATATGTTTTATAATAAATTGTATAAAATATAAGTTGTTGTGTAATTATAAGTTTTTACTATTTTTACAGGTTCGATAAAACAAGAATAACCTTGGCGTTGCAAATGGGATTAAGATGATTCTTGGACCTGTAGAAAGTTGATGTTAATATCTACAATATTGGTGGCAAGCATGAGATAAAAATCCTCTCACAATTGGGATCAAATTAAGCAACAATTAAAGTTACCGAAGGAGTGGCAGTTTTACCATGCTCTAGTATTTTGACCATATCTCTCAAACTACTTGGTCAAATATTCTGAAAAAAATACCACAACTAGACAACTCAATTATCCACATGTTTCATTTTATGTGAAGAAGAAAATTCGGAGAAGATGCTTGTCAAAAGTGATGTGCAATATAATATTAATTTCTTGGAACACCAATGAAGACTTATGTGTAAAAAATAATATTTTATTTGTGGTTGTCTCCCCAAATTTGGCTATAAATAGGGGTGCATTGTAATGTATTGAGATATCCCTCATTCTATGAACAAATCTTTGAGTTCATAATATTTCTCTCTATATTTTATTTCTTCATTTAAATATAATTAGCATGTTAATTTCATATTCAAAGTTTTACACTTTGAATAATGAATAGCTAACTTCCTAAAGTTGAGATGATAAGGTGAAGCTCTTGGCATGATAATAAGGTTATTATAAGGTAAGAATCTATGTTTTATATTATTTAATCATTATTTATTGTTTATGTTATATTTATTTCTTTAAGCATTTTTATACCCTACTTATAAGTGGGAGTTTTGATTTATTGTTGCTATATGTTACACTAAATTCTTGGAACCATTTAAATGTTAGTTTGGTATTACCAACCATTTAAAATGGATGCCTTGAGTTATTATATATAAATATATTATAATATTAAATTCTTGGAACCATTTAAATGTTAGTTTGGTTTTACCAACCATTTAACTTGGATTCCTTGATTTATTATATATGAATATATTATAGTATTAATTTATTGGTACCATTTAAATGTTTGTTTGGTTTTACCAACCATTTAAAGTGGGAACCTTGATTTAGTGTTTACAAATATATATAGCACAATAAATACTTGACCACATTTATAAGTTTTGGTATATATTATGTACTTATAAGATTATAATTTATAACATAATATAAATATGATTATTTAATATATTGGAACCATTTTATTAAGTGGATTTCAATATTGTTCGTTAATGTTAACTTTATTAAAATACCAAGAGTGGATCCTTTAATCTCAACTACTTAAATTTAAATTTGAACAATTAAAATTTACCCATTAAAGATTCAATTAAAATTAAAAAGAAACAAAAACAAAAACAAAAAGACATTGTAGTGGACTTGTAATTACCTTAGCTTCCCTGTGGATACGATATTCGGACTCACCGAATTATACTACTTGTGGACAACCTGCTCTTGGGAGTGCAACAATCAAAGTCGCAACATCTATCCCCCACACATCAAAAACCTCACACTCAATGATATTATTTAAAGGCATTTCATGACGGTTAGAGATGTTACCTGACCGCTGGCATTTATCACAATGTAGCACATAAGAACGAGCATCTTTAAAGAGAGTTGGCCAATAAAAGCCACATTCAAGTACCTTGGATGCCGTCCTTGTTGGTCCGAAGTGACCACCTACCTCACGGTCATGGCAATGGTTGAGAATTTGATCAAACTCTTCCTCCGCGACACACCGTCTTATCATGGAATCTGCACAAATTTTAAACAAAAACGGTTCCTCCCACAAATAGTATTTCACGTCAGAAAAGAATTTATTTCGTTGGTGAAACGATAGGTTTGGTGGAGGTGTGCCTGTGACAAGAAAGTTAGCGAAATTTGCATACCATGGACAATCTTTTATCTCAAACAGTTGCTCGTCAGGAAACCAATCATTAATAGCTTGATCTACACAGTCATTACTAACAAGCTCTAGTCTAGATAAATGATCCGCCACCACATTCTCAACACCTTTCTTATCTCTTATTTCCAAATCAAACTCTTGTAACAGTAAGATCCACCGAAGTAAGCGTGGCTTTGCATCTTTCTTAGCAAGCAAATATTTCAGTGCAGAGTGGTCTGTGTAAATAATGACCTTTGACAAAACAAGATATGCATAAATTTATCAAGTGCAAACACTACTGCAACTCTTTTTCAGTGGTGGCATAATTTAATTGCGCTTCATCTAAAGTCTTACTTGCATAGTATATAGTGTGGAATACCTTGTTCCGTCTTTGGCCGAGGACAGCACCAACCGCAGCATCACTGGCATCGCACATGATCTCGAAGGGCAGGTCCCAATCCGGTGCCACCAAGACAGGAGCCGTCACCAAGCGCTCCTTTAAATCCTCGTATGCTTGCAAACAGTTAGAATTAAAATCAAAGGGCATATCTTTCATAAGTAGAGAAGATAGAGGTTTGGCAACTTTAGAAAAATCTTTGATGAACCGGCGATAGAAGCCGGCGTGGCCTAAAAAACTTCTAACTCCCTTACTGAGGCTGGTGGTGGTAGGTTCTTTATGAATTCAATTTTTGCTTTGTCCACCTCAATTCCTTGCTCCGAAATCTTGTGCCCTAAAACAATTCCCTCTTGTACCATGAAATGGCACTTTTCCCAATTGAGCACCAAGTTTGTCTCCTCGCATCTTCTCAACACGGATCTCAAATTCTGCAAGCACTCATCAAACGTTGCACCAAAGATAGAAAAATAATCCTTAAATATTTCAAGAAAGGTTTCAATCATATAATGGAATATAGCAGTCATACAGCGCTGAAATGTAGCAGGTGCATTACAAAGACCAAAAGGCATTCGGCGAAAAGCAAACGTGCCATAAGGACAAGTGAAAGTGGTTTTCTCTTGGTCCTCAGGTGCAATTGTGATTTGATTATACCCCGAATACCCATCTAGAAAACAATAAAATTCATGCCCCGCTAATCTCTCCAACATTTGATCAATAAAGGGAAGGGGAAAATGGTCCTTACGGGTGGCATCATTCAACTTCCTATAGTCAATACACACTCTCCACCCCGTAACAGTTCTCGTGGGAATAAGTTCATTCTTTTCATTGGTGATCACCGTAATCCCACATTTCTTAGGCACACATTGAACCGGACTTACCCAAGCACTATCGGAAATAGGGTAGATAATACCTGAATCGAGAAGCTTAATAGTTTCCGCTTTCACTACCTCTTGCATCTTTGGATTTAGTCGTCTTTGAGGTTGCACGAGAGGTGAGTACTTCTCTTCCATCAAGATTTTATGCATGCATATCGATGGACTGATTCCCTTGATGTCTGCCACCTTCCAAGCGAATGCCCTTTTGTGCTCTTTGAGAACTTGCAACAATTTGTCCTCCATAGCATCTGTCAAAGCAGCAGAAATAATGACAGGCAATGTGTTATTCTCACCTAGGAATACGTACTTTAAGTGCGGAGGTAAGGGTTTGAGTTCAAGAGTCGGTAGCTCCTCGATGCTCGACTTTGGAGGGATCAAATCTCTGCGTTCTCCTAGGTCCTCCAGTCGCATCTTCATTGGCTTTCTCCATGGATGGTTGGCATTGAGATGTGCCACAATTTCAGTTTTTTCATCATCCAATTCCTCTTCTCCCAAATCAGTAGTGATAGTGGCCTCCAAAGGGTCCCTAAAAGCATCCAGCACATAGTGAGACACAAGAGAGTCAAAAGCATCAATTCTAAAACAGCTATCAGAATGCAGTGTGTGCTTAAGTGCATTAAAGACATCAAAAGTAATCTCCTCCTCGCCCACTCGCAATCTCAACTTCCCTTCTTGTACATCAATCAGTGCCTTGCCAGTCGCAAGGAATGGTCTCCCCAAAATGAGAGGCATCTATGTATCCTCCTCCATGTCGAGCACCACGAAATCTGCAGGAAAAATGAATTTGTCCACTTTCACTAGCACATCCTCAATCACTCCGCGGGGGTACTGAAAGCGGACCGGTTACGGTGGCCGGAAGCGCAACGGAAGTCAAAAATTTTTATTTTTATACACAAATTTCGGCCACCACTAGTTTGTGCAATATTTACAAAAACTTCATACATAGGGTGTTTGAAGAAGGTTACCTATCAACCTCTTGAGGTTGATGTTTGGCTCCAACTTTGTTGTTAAACAACAAAGCTCTTGAATGGATGAAGATCTTCAAGCCTCCTCCTTACTCCAAAATTAAGCCCACCACCAACTAGGTAAATCCCCTCAAATATTGCACTAGAAATATTTGAGGATTTATCAAAGAGAAGTGAGTATTCTCCAATAATTGAAGAACACAAGAGAGAAGAATTTTTGGGAGAAAATTGTCACACAAATTTCGGCCAACCTAGGAGAATGAGGAGGGAAAGTTGAGTCTTGGTAGTCCAAAAAGTGATCCACATGCCATGCATTATTTTATTAAAAAGTATTCAAGACTCTTGATCTCCCAAGCATGCAAACCCTAGTGGGCTTGCAACTTTTGCAAGGCCCATGGACTCTTTTCTAATTGTCTCAAACATATTTGAGCCCAATTATATTTTACTTGATTTTACTCAAGCCCACTAGTTAAATAATTAATTCCAATTGGGCTCTACAAGGCCCATTGTAATTTAATTAATCCAACACTTGAATTAATTTAATTATTTGGACTCTACTAGGCCCACTAGTGTTTAATTAATTCAACACTTGAATTATTTTAATTTAGTCCATAATAATGTTTATGAAAATCACAATTTTCAAATACATTATTCACTTGGCCAAATTTTAATCTAGGAACACTTCCATAAATTAAAATTTATATTTCTCTCATAGAAGTCATACTTCTATTTTTCTTTACGCTTATAAACTCCTTTATAAGCCGTTCAACACATTGAACTATTTTTACTTCTCATCGGGATTTACAAAGCTAGTACTTGTGTGGCCCTCAATGGTTCATTGATACAACTAGCCGTGGGTTCACATCTTTATGTGATTCGGACTAAACATGTCCTTATTCGAGCATACCCCAAGTGCTCCATTCTTACTTATCAACTCCTTGATAGTAAGAACGTCAGAACTCAAGTCTGATAGTACCCAACCAATTACGTTAAACGCCTAGCAGCATCGCTTACGTGATTCCCTAGGTATCACATGATAGTGCCTGCAAGAACCATTCAATTATGGTTAGCGTACAGTACGGTCCCTTCAACTCATATATCCCGACCGATTCGACAACTATTGGTTTATCGAGAGTTGTCAATGAATCGATACTATGTGTCATGTTGTGGTTGCATCGATGGTGTAATCTATGAAACCCCTTTCATAATTACCACCATACTCTGATCAGAGATTTCAACCCACAAATACATGAAAAACACATAGGATATCCATACCCATAGGTAAGCGGTGAATCCCCGGCTACAATGCATCGACTCCTATGTGTTTCGACAGAACACCCAACCTTGCCACCTGATGACCCCATGAGAGTCGGTAAACAAGTCAAAGTGTAATTCTAGCACATAGAGTCTCAATGTTGTCCCGGGTCATAAGGACTAATTCTGTACAACCATAAACCAGGACTTTTCCACTCGATAAGTGAGAACCACTTGGAAAGTCCTTTTATGGAGGGTTGTTCAATGCACTCTACAAGGAGCACCTATCTGCATGTTCGGACATCACAATGTCCCATACCAATGAAACATGGTACTCACATCGCAGATACTAGTCTCTAACTCGAGCGGCCTATATCTTTCTTAGTGGCGGCTGAATCGACTAGGAACCGTTTAGAATATACAGTATTACAAATATGAGTTTCATGATACTCATCATATGAGAATCTCATATTCTTTCTACTATTTGTATATTCAAGGGCTTTATCTATGCAACTAGCATGGGTATACAGATAAAGATTTGCCAAAATAATAATTTCAAATATTATTAAAATAAAGATTGCTTATACATAGAGTTTCATTGTGAACACTCGGCCAACACTTGGCTCGACGGGCACCTACTCTAACAATCTCCCACTTGCACTAGAGCCAACTACCCATATGCTTAAAACCCATTGATTCGCGATGCTTGTCGAATAATGGTCCAGGTAAAGGCCTAATTAGTGGATCAACAACATAATCTGCGGAGCCGACTTTGTCAATAGACACTTCTCTTCTTTCCACAATCTCTCCGAGGATGTGGTACTTTCTCAATACTAGTTTGGATTTCTGATGAGACCTTGGCTCCTTTGCTTGAGCTAAAGCTCCCGTGTTGTCACACAACACCGGGATAGGAGCAACTCCATTAGGAATGACGCCCAACTCTTGGACGAAATTCCTTATCCAAACAGCCTCCCTTGCTGCATCCGATGCAGCAATGTATTCGGCGTCTGTACTGGAATCCGCAGTATTGTCTTGCTTAGAACTCTTCCAAGAGACAGCAGCACCATTGAGCATGAATACAAACCTAGAGGTTGACCTCGAGTCATCGATATCGTTTTGGAAGCTAGAGTCGGTATAGCCTTCCAATTTTAGTTCTCCACCCCATAGACCAAGAACAATTTATTGGTCCTTCTCAACTACTTGAGGATGTCTTTCACAGCTTTCCAGTGTGAAAGACCAGGGTTCGATTGATATCTACTCACTACACTTAGTGCGAAAGCCACGTCAAGACGTGTAGATATCATCCCATACATGATGCTACCAATTGCCGAAGCATACGGAATGCGTGTCATCGCCACTATCTCTGCATCAGTCTTGGGAGACAGACTTGGATAGGGACACGCCATGACACATTGGTAGGTGTCCTCCCTTGGACTCATCCATCGAGAACGGCTTCACGATGGTATCAATGTATGTGGACTGGGTGAGACCAAGCAATCTTCTCGATCTATCTCTATAGATCTGTATTCCCAATACAAAAGATGCTTCACCCAAGTCCTGCATCGAGAACTTACTCGCTAGCCATATCTTAGTTGATTGCAACATTCCTACATCATTTCCAATGAGTAGAATGTCATCAACATACAATACCAGGAATGTCACAACACTCCCACTGACCCTCTTATACACATAGGGTTCCTCAGGATTCTTAGTAAATCAAACTATTTGATTGTACTCTCGAATCTGAGGTTCCAACTCCTAGATGCCTGCTTTAGATCATAAATAGATCTCTGAAGTTTGCATACCATATGCTCACTTCCGATAGATGTAAACCCTTCAGGTTAAGACATGTAAATAACTTTCTTAAAATTCCCATTAAGAAAATCCGTCTTGACATCTATCTGCCATATCTCATAGTCATACCATGCAGCTATGGCTAGCAAAATCCTTATGGACTTGAACATTGCGACTGGGGAAAAGGTTTCCTCAAAGTCAACTCCTTGTCTTTGAGTACATCCTTTTGCCACCAATCGCGCCTTGAAGGTCAACACCTTCCCATCCGCCCCAAGTCCCTATGGGAATAGTTCCCCAGGTGGATCCACAAGATCCTACACTTGGTTCGAATGCATGGAATTCAACTCAGATTCCATTGCTTCAAGTCACTTGGATGAATCGGTATCAGATAACGCTTCCTTGAAGGTCCTTGGATCACATCCATGGTTAGGCTCATCATGGCCCTCTTCAAGAAGCTGACCATACCTCATAGGTGGTCTCGAGACTTTCTCGTATCTTCTAGGAGCTTGTATCTCCTCTCTTGGCTCTTCGGGTGTGGGTTCTTCAATTGTGGGTGTGTCTCGAACCTCTTTGAGTTCTATTATCTCCCATTTTCTATCCAATAGAAATTCCTTTTCCAAAAAGGTCGCATTCCTAGAAACAAACACTTTTGTCTCTTGGGGATGATAGAAGTAGTATCCAATTGAATTCATTGGATATCCCACGAAGTAGCATAAAATGGATCAACTATCCAATTTATCTCTCACTACCTGCTCCATAAGCAGGGCACCCCCATATTCTAAGATAAGAATATTTGGGAGGCTTACCCATCCATATCTCATATGGTGTTTGCCTTTGAATGGACATTTAGTGGAATATCTTTTAATTTTAAGTTATAGATATCGTTTTCAAGTTTACCAGTACCAATCAAACATTCATTCATGTAAATGTTGCAAACACCTTTGCAAAATAAACAAGAATATCCATTTTTATCACCATAGAAATGGAAACAATGTTTTTAAACAAATTCGGTACAAACAAAACATCTCTTAAAATAACTTAAAATCACTGTTCAACAATAAGTAAACATCTCTTAAGGTCTTGGCAGCAACTCTTGCTCCATTGCCATTCCCAAGAAGGTCTCACCTTCTCTAATCCTCTAACTTCTTCCCATCTCCTGCAACACATTACAGAGATGTGATCCACATTAGGTATCCAATACCCAAGAAGTAGAGTTAATTGAAATGTTTACTTAAATTTAGAACATACCATTTCCAGAACTTTTCTGGGCCAGATATTCCTTGCAATTTCGCCTCCAATGTCCAGGCTTCTTGCAGTGATGACAAACATCACTAGTCTTGTCAGCCCTAACTGGTGTGGCTGCCACAACGTGATTCGGAGATTGCCTCAACAAGGGCACGTTCTTCTTGGGACGTTGGAAAGAACGCTTCTTTTCATTCCCATGTGGATCAATCTTCGTACCAGATGAAGAACCCACATAAAGAACCAACTTCTCTTTCTTGATGGTGGACTCAAACGTAACAAGCATATTCACCAACTCCTCAAGGGTCGGCTCTAGCTTGTTCATGTTGAAGTTCACCACAAAAGGATCAAATGAGCTAGGCAGCGATAAGAGCAACACGTCGGTGGTCAACTCCGAAGGCAAGATCAGATCCATGCCAACGAGCTTGTCCACGAGCCCGATCACCTTTAGGCCATGCTCATGGACCGAGGCCCCATCTCGCATGCGCAAAGTGATCAGCTCCTTGATGGTAGCATGCCCTAGAGGTCGTGTTTGCTCACCAAAGAGCTCCTTGAGGTGCAAATGAATTTCAGCAGCACTCTTTGCACCCTCAAAACGCCTCTGCAGCTCATCATTCATAGAAGTCAGCATATAACACCTGGTTATCAAGTCATGGTCACACCATTCCTTGTAAGCCTGCAATTCCTCAGGAGTGCAGTCAGTCGGAGCCTCAACAGGGGGCGACTGAGTCAGTGTATATGTTACCCTTTCCGAATTCAAGACGATTTTTAGGTTTCTTAGCCAAGTGAGGTAATTTGGTCCAGTTAATATGTTTTTGTCGAGTATTACGGATATTGGATTGCGCATCGAAGACATTGTCGATTTGTACTGAAAAGTAAAAACAGATAAATGTTGATGACTATTTTAAATATTTAGTAAGATATGAAGTTTGGACTTTTACTTCATAAATATTTGCTCCCACTGTTTTGACATCTTTCACTACCCTCTAGTGAAAACGGGAAACTCCTTTCCTCAGTAGGTACGTAAGGTCCAATTAGCGAATTATGATCCCGAATAATATCAGCCAATCACAATTCCTAAAAGGTAGTTTCCAATTGCATCACAATGCAACCCTCTACGTAAATTTTTGTCTCACGTTTGATTAGGACCCAATAATATGACGTCGTTCATCTTCACGTGTCAAGCCTTATCCATCGATGTTGAACCTTAATGGACGGTCGCCATGAGTTCCCTCAATAATATGAGCCGAAATCATGGGAGTTCCACGTAGTTCACATCACCATGTCAATGGATGTCACAGCTTTCCGGCACCCAAAGCTCCCCCAATAATATGAGCCGAGCCCCGAGTACGGGTAGCGTTCATCATGCACCCATTGTCGATGGAAGACAAGGAAATTATAAACAAATTTATAATTCCCCTTTTCGGGCTTGATATTAATTTTGAATCTTATTCAAAATGAGGGTTTTTAATTTTGAAAGGTCTCATCATTAATTTTTATTTTAAAAGCTCGCCATGTTTGATCGTATGTTTGCCGGATTCATGCAACTTTGTTATTATCATAATAATAACGCACATACTCATTATTTATAACATATCATGCATATATTATAAATAGAAAACAGTACAAGGATGATCAATTGCCCCAATACTAATGGCCCGTGTGAGCGAAACACGGGCCTAGGTCCAATCCTAGGGTAAATGCAAGGGATGCAAATGCAACTACATTATTACATTAGCATCCAATATTACATGTTTTCGATCTTCATAATCACCAAGGCCACCATCTTCCAATCTTGATCTTCCACTATTCTAATATTTACAATTAAATATCCATGACACATAGGGATACATCTCATGGGGTGGGAACGGGCCATAAACCAAGCCCACTTTAAATTGATAATTATTACAATCATTCAACACAAATATCCTAGCATACACCTAGCAAATTGGGCTTGGGCTTTTGATCATCCTTCATGCATAATATCACATATCATACACCATCAATTAATTATCACAATAATTAATTGATCCAATATTATATATCTTGATCCAATCACTAACCGCCACAATTATAAATTAAATTAACAAAGTATACAAACTCCTTTGTCTACTTTCAAATTAATTTATTTATAATCGAATTTCTTGTAAATCACAATTTACTATAAATAATTAAAGTCCTACTTCAATTATTTATTTTATGAGAAAATATGTGCAACAATTGTAAATTTAAACTTAAGGGCCCAAAAACCATTTTTTCACCAAAAATATTTTGGCCCATTTAAATTTCACAAATTATGTTGGCCATCCAATGGCCCAACATCTCAAGGCCCATGACACTAAGATTGTCCAAAACACTTTTGGAAACCCTAGTCGTCATTGCCGTCGCCGGAGCTCCGTCGCCGGATTCCGGGCACAACAATTTTTTTTTTTTTTATTTAAAAACTGGAACTTTCGGGCAGCCCCTCGGGCTGCCCCTTGCTGCCCGAAATTCTCGGGCAGCCCCCGAAAATTTTTTTTTTTTTTTGTTTTTGCTTCAAAAATTTCGGCCTTCTCATATCCTCGCACCAAAAATTTCTCAAGCGGTTAGAAATCGATCTCAACATAATATTACGTAAATATTACACAAAAACCGTAACCTTAGCTCTGATACCACTTGAAAGCGGACCGGTTACGGTAGCCGAAAGCGCAACGGAAGTCAAAATTTTTTATTTTTATACACAAATTTCGGCCACCACTAGTTTGTGCAATATTTACAAAAACTTCATACATAGGGTGTTTGAAGAAGGTTACCTATCAACCTCTTGAGGTTGATGTTTGGCTCCAACTTTGTTGTTAAACAACAAAGCTCTTGAATGGATGAAGATCTTCAAGCCTCCTCCTTACTCCAAAATTAAGCTCACCACCAACTAGGTAAATCCCCTCAAATATTGCACTAGAAATATTTGAGGATTTATCAAAGAGAAGTGAGTATTCTCCAACAATTGAAGAACACAAGAGAGAAGAATTTTTGGGAGAAAATTGTCACACAAATTTCGGCCAACCTAGGAGAATGAGGAGGGAAAGTTGAGTCTTGGTAGTCCAAAAAGTGATCCACATGCCATGCATTATTTTATTAAAAAGTATTCAAGACTCTTGATCTCACAAGCATGCAAACCCTAGTGGGCTTGCAACTTTTGCAAGGCCCATGGACTCTTTTCTAATTGTCTCAACAGATTTCCACATGCAGCCGCATCTATCATAGTACGGTTAGGAGTAAGTAAAACCATAATAAAATGTTTGAACGACTAACCCAAGTGGTAACTCGTGATGTGGGCATCTTCGTAGTAGATCCTTGAAGCGTTCCCAGGCCTCATATAGAGATTCCTGATCAAATTGAGCAAATGTCGTAATGTCTGCCCGCAGCTTCATGGTCTTGGAGGGAGGGAAGTATTTGATGAGAAAACTTTCGCCATGTCGTCACACGTAGCGATCGAACCTACAGGCAAACAATTTAACCACGCTTTAGCTTTATCACGTAAGGAGAAAGGAAATAAACGCAACCTAACAACATCATCAGAAACTCCATTGAATTTAAATGTATCGCAAATTTCAAGAAAATCTGCGATGTGCGTGTTTGGATCATCTACTGCAGTTCCTCCGAATTGAACTGTGTTCTGAATCATCTGGATTATGGCTGGCTTGATTTCAAAGTGATTTGCCCGCACGATAGGCCTCACAATGCTAGGGCGTGCACCCTTCAAAGAAGGTTGGGCATACTCCAGCATTGGTATGTGACGCGGTATCTCAACTTGTCTATTGTCACGCTGTTCCTCTCCACGTTCTTGCTCGTGTCTTTCCGTCAGTTCTTTAAGTCTTTGTTGTTGTCTTCGCCTTCGGAAGGTTCTTTCAATTTCAGGATCAAACTCAAGCTCCACGTCAAGTGACTTTGGCATGCACTGGAAGAAATATCTGTAATCAAATATGAAGTGTTATCTCAAGAGAAATAAAATAATGCTAAAGGAAATAACTAAAAATAAAATTGTAGATTAACAGTCCCCGGCAACGGCGCCAAAAACTTGATCGAGCAAAACTTGCACTGTGATATCCTCAATAAAAATATGATTTTGTATGCTCAAAATTAATCGCAAGTGCACGATGTCAAGTAATAATATAGTGTACAAGAGTACGAGTATCGTTCCACTGAAGACTGTGTTTAACAATTATTATTTTCAGTTATTTAACATTTAGCAACGAAAATTGAGTTGTGTGATTATTCCTGCTATGCTCAAATAATTATGCAATTAAAATGATTCAACAAGCAATGAATGATAATTTAATCTAAAATGTTGAGTAAAATTCAGTGAGAGATGGATTTGTTGGGAATCTCGGTTCACCTACCCCTCAGTACTTAATTAATTCGTTCGATCGTGATCTACGCTTCCGACAAGATTTCCTAATCTATTGAACACACTCTCTCGAGCTATGCCAAACTAATTCTACTCAATGAAGTAATTAAATGTCTTTAATTATTTATCAAGAGAAAATCGCATTTCGATCTATGAAATCCCCTAGTTTTCGACCCTAAGGACTATGACTATCGGCACGTATCCAATTTCATATATCTATGTAAATTGTAGATCCGCGGATTATACTACTCAATCCTATCACTCGTTATTCTCTCGAACTCACTCGTGATATGAAAACGTCGTTAAATTTAGCTACGCTTTAATGACACGATAAAACAGTAGTAAAATCAAGAATAACGCACAACCGAAATATAAATTAATTCAAACCAACGTTCGGGGTAGGATCCCCTTTAATCCCAACAAATAATAAAGTTAGCTACTAGAATTCATAATTCAACTAAGCAAAACAATGTTTAAAAGATAAAAATTAAGGCAGAAATACTAGAAGTGACGAAAAACGCGAAGAACGGTGCCCGGAAAATGTCTAATCTTCAATCCAAGCGCCCTGTGCTCTCCAAAACTCTTGACGGCTCAA
This sequence comes from Primulina eburnea, assembly GCF_022965805.1. Taxonomy (NCBI): domain Eukaryota; kingdom Viridiplantae; phylum Streptophyta; class Magnoliopsida; order Lamiales; family Gesneriaceae; genus Primulina; species Primulina eburnea. Next base: position 108,567 of record NW_027331639.1, read on the forward strand.
GAATCAATTCTGAAAAATCCTCTAATTCGTGCCTCCCCCTTGCCATATCAGCCACCCTCTCCAAATAAGGTAAAGAATCGGCAGCAAAAATCTTGCCAAAAATAGGTGGCGCTCGGGCGGTAGAAAAGTACCGCTCGAGCGCCACACCTTCTGTAAACTTCCTTGGGGTGTGCGGCATTCGCACTCGGGCGGTAGAAAACTACCGCTCGAGCGCCGACTCTTCTGTACATTGGCCATTCTAAACCATCTCCCGCGCTCGGGCGGTAGAAAAGTACCGCTCGAGCGCCGACTCTTCTGTCGAGTTTGTGGAATTGATCACCTTTCGCGCCCGGGCGGTAGAAAATTACCGCTCGGGCGCCGCTCATTCTGTCCGTTGCCTTCTCTTTTGTATATTTTGCTCCATTTTTTGGTTTTCCGGCCACTTTTCCTGCAAATTCGTCATGCCCCAGTGAGATATGATAAAATACAAATGTTTACTCTAAAATGAACAGAATGTGATTGAAATAAACGTATGCGCAATGCAAAACACACACAGACTAATGCAATAAAACACGTAAAAACGACACATATCAGTGTTTGCAACATTTACAAGAATGAATGTTTAATTGGCACTAGAGAACTTGAAAACGATCCCTACACCTTAAAATTGAAAGATATTCCACTAAACAATGTCCAAGCAATAACAACAAAAAAAAAGCGAAAACAAGATACTCTAAATTCGGCACAATTATGGCATGCTCGATTAGGACATATTTCCCTAAGAAGGATGAACAAGTTAGTGGGAGTGGGCATGTTTGATATGTATGAAGTTAATGCTCTCACGACTTGTGAATCTTATATGAAAGGAAAGATGACCAAAATTTCCTTTAAGGGCCATGTGGAGCGAGCCAAAGGGTTATTGTATTTGATCCATACCGATGTGTGGGGTCCGCTTAGCATCACCACTAAGCATGGAAATGCCTAATTCATCACCTTTACCGATGAATTTTCGAGGTATGGGTATGTGTATTTGATGAAATACTATTCTGAAGTCTTTGAAAGGTTCAAAGAATTCAGAAGTGAAGTAGAGAAACAGTTGGGACGAAGCATCAAGACACTTCGATCGGATCGAGGTGGTGAGTATTTGAGTGCCGAGTTCCAAGAGTATCTTAGATAGAATGGGATTCTCTCGCAGTGGACTCTGCCCGCCACACCACAGTTGAATGATGTTTCGGAGCGTCGTAACCGGACTTTGATGGACATGGTTCGGTCTATGATGGGGTTCACGGAGTTGCCGCCATCCTTTTGGGGATATGCGCTTGAGACAGCGGTACTGTTGTTGAACAATGTCCATTCAAAGGCAGTTGACAAGACACCATATGGGATATGGATGGGTAAGCCACCCAAATATTCTTATCTTAGAATATGGGGGTGCCCTGCTTATGTGAAGCAGGTAGTGGGAGATAAATTGGATAGTCGATCCATTTTATGTTACTTTGTGGGATATCCAAAGAATTCGGTTGGATACTATTTCTATCATCCCCAAGAAACAAAAGTGTTTGTTTCTAGGAATGCAACTTTTTTGGAAAAGGAATTTCTATTGGATAGAAAAGGGGAGATGATAGAACTCGAAGAGGTTCGAGAGACACCCACAGTTATAGAACCCACACATGAGGAGCCAAGAGAGGAGATACAAGCTCCTAAAAGATCCGAGAGAGTCTCGAGACCACCTATGAGGTATGGTCTGCTTCTTGAAGAGGGCCATGATGTGCCTAACTATGGATGTGATCCAAGGACCCTCAAGGAAGAGTTATCTGATGCCGATTCATCCAAGTGGCTTGAAGCAATGGAATCTGAGATGAATTCCATGTATTCGAACCAAGTGTGGAATCTCGTGGATCCACCTGAGGGAATTGTTCCCATATGGTGTAAATGGATTTACAAGAGGAAACTTGGGGCGGATGGGAAGGTATTGACCTTCAAGGCGCGATTGGTAGCAAAAGGATACACTCAAAGACAAGGAGTTAACTTTGAGGAAACCTTTTCTCCAGTAGCAATGTTCAAGTCCATAAGAATATTGCTAGCCATAGCTGCATGGTATGACAATGAGATATGGCAGATGGATGTCAAGACAGCCTTTCTTAATGGGGATATTAAGGAAGAGATTTACATGTCTCAACCCGAAGGGTTTACATCTGTCGGAAGTGAGCATATGGTATGCAAACTTCAGAGACCTATTTATGGTCTAAAGCAGGCATTTAGGAATTGGAACCTTGGATTCGATAGTACAATCAAAGAATTTGTTTTTACTAAGAATCTTGAGGAACCCTGTGTGTATAAGAAGGTCAGTGGGAGTGCTGTGACATTCTTGGTGTTGTATGTTGATGACATTCTACTCATTGGGAATGATGTTGGAATGTTGCAATCAAATAAGATATGGTGATGCGAACACGGGTCGTCAAGCCCCAAGGAAAGCATGGGATCCTTTGCAGTTGCCGGAGGGACCAGTCACGAGGGGTCGATTAAAGAAGTTCAAGTAGGCACTACAAGGAGTCATGAGTAGGCATGAAGGAGTCGTGATGCATGGGAGTGTGTTAGAAGACAAAAGGAATAGTATTCAAGTACTGATAGCATTGGCCCAGTCTGGACGGATCTGTACACGGACCCGCACACGGGGTCCGTGCTCTATACAACCTGAGGTGCCCATTGACAGTATCTACACTGACCCGATGACAGACCCAAGCACGGGGTCCGTGCCCTATTACATTGGCGAAGACAGAGTCTACACGGACCCGTACACGGATGTGAGCACGGGTTCCGTGTTCCTTGTTTCCAACTGAAGTCTATTTACCGAGTGTACACGGACCTAGACACGGAGGTCTGCACGGGGTCCGTGCCTAGTGTTTTTCTGCGCGAATTATTTCCTTCTTTAGAGTTTTATTTTGTTAGGTAACTAGATTCTAGTAATCTTTTTGATATGTAAACCATATTGGATGAAATTTTACACACAATACACATATTATTTAAGTTTTATCAAACTTGTGAGAATTTTCTCTCAACTTTTCAAGGCTTTAGCTTTGCTAAATCAAATCAAACTTATCAAAGTTTATAACTTTGTGGCGTTTGTCGATCGTGCTTGTGCGGATTGTCGTAGGCCTCGTTCTTCGAAGTTTCGTATCAAATTTCGATTGTTATCCTCGTGTTTATTTGTTGCTGAACTTTTATAGTTTAGAGGTGAATAACACATCAATTACTTGATTCAAAAGATCGAGAAAACACACGAGTCTTATTGACGTAATTAAATAGAGGGTGCGATTGCGTTTTAATCGTGTTTGCTATTTATTCGTATCGAGATTCACATCATTTGGTATCAGTGCTTAGGTTCATTGAAATTCAAGTAAGTTATCTTGTTTTTAAATTGCAGATCTATATTATTTCTTCGTTTGTTTTCAGATATGTTTTGTTCTATCGTTCTTCATATTTTTCGTGAATCTGTGATTCTCGAAAATTTGTTGGTGTCTTTTTTTTTTGGATTTTCGACTAGTACTCGGCAAAAAAAAAAACGAGTACAAAAATTCCGAAAATTCACCATTATTTCTTTTTGATATCTTGTTCTATTTTCTCTAGAGAGTCATATTCAATTGCCTCTCACAGTCAAAAAAAAAATAGTTCATACATTCGAATTTCTTGTCTACATAGTCCAAGTGAGTCGGTCGAATTTGTCACGAGTTGAAACTTGATTGTTTGATTTACTCAAAATAAAAAGCTTGACGCTCTTGAGGGAACCCTCAAATTTGAGTGACATTACTTGAGTGTGAGTGTTATTTCTTTGGAGTGACTAGTGAGTATTTGTTGTGAGCAAAAAAATAAGAGAGGAGAGACGAGTGAATTTCTTTGGAGTGACCTTGAGCATTTGGGTGAGGATCATTTGTTTTATACTAACGTTTTCTTGCAGATACAACTTTGAAATTAAATGGAGAGGGAGGTAGGAGATAGTTCGAATTCGGGGTTGTCCAAGGTCCAAATAGATGCGTTGTTTGGGGATTTTAGTAGGATGATGACGACCCAAATGGAGTCGTTGCATGAGAAGTTGGGTAATCTTGAGGTTAGTGTTAGTGGGGGTAAATCTAAGCCTAGGGATTTTGGTAGAGATGATGAGGAATATAATCTGGAAGAAGGCGATGAGAGTCAAAATGAGAATTGGGGTAGGAATGGAAGAGGTAGAGGATTTGGGAGAGGAAAAAGGGAAGCCATGCGGGGTAGATATGAGGAGACTAGGGAAGATGGTCACATGGGTAGCATTAAGATGAAAATTCCATCGTTCCATGGAAATCTGACCCGGAGGCATACCTAGAGTGGGAAAAGAGGGTAGAGTTCGTATTTGAATGTCACCACTACTCCGAAACAAAAGAAGGTGAGGTTGGCGGTGGTTGAATTCTTAGACTATGCTCTCATTTGGTGGGATCAATTAGTGACCACTAGAAGGAGGTATAATGAGAGACCCATTGAGTCTTGGGATGAGATGAAGAGGGTCATGAGAAAAAGGTTTGTGCCCAATCACTATTATAGAGAGATGTTTAAGAGGCTACAAACTTTGAGGCAAGGAGCTAAGAGTGTTGAGGACTACTATAAGGAGATGGAAGTAGTCATGATTAGGGCAAATATTGAGGAGGATAGTGAGGCGACCATGGCACGTTTTCTTTGTGGTTTGAACAGGGAAATTCAAGATCAAGTGGAGCTTCGGCACTACTTGGATCTAGACGAGATGGTGCAAATGGCCATAAAGGTGGAGCAACAACTCAAAAGGCGTGGGGTTGGCCGTACCAGTCAAACTGGGGTGCATCATCTTCTTGGAGATCAAATGTGGGGAAGCGTGAGGAGAACAAGGTGGTGGCCAATCCCAAATTTGAGACCAAACAAGAGGCGCCTAAGCAAGGAGTCCAAGGTAAATCTGAAACTCCTCTCACTCGATCTAGAGATGTTAGATGTTTTAGGTGTCAAGGATTAGGACATATTTCTAGTGAATGTCCTAATAAAAGGCTTATGATTCTAAATGATTATGGTGAGTATGAATCTCAAAGTGAGGGAGATGGCGAGGGTAGTGATGATGATATGCCTGCGTTGGAGGATCCCGATGAGGGATATGGAGCGGTTATAGGAGAAGCGCTAGTGACTAGGCGAATCATGAGTGCCCAAGTCAAGGATGAGGAGGCTAGCCAAAGGGAGAATTTGTTCCACACTAGGTGTTTTGTGAATGGTAGGGTTTGCAATGTAATCATAGATGGGGGAAGTTGCACTAATGTGGCTAGTGTTGAGATGGTGGAAAAATTGGGGTTGCCTACAATAAAACACTCTCAACCATATAGAATTCAATGGTTGAATGATTCTGCGGAGGTGAAAGTAAATAGGCAAGTTCTAGTGTCATTTTCTATTGGGAAGTATGTGGATGAGGTTTTGTGCGACGTGGTGCCCATGCATGCTTGTCATATTTTGTTGGGTAGACCATGGCAATTTGATAGGCACGTTACTCATGATGGGTTCAAAAATCGTTACTCCTTTGTTTTAAAGAAAGAATCCATTGTATTGCTTCCGTTGTCCCCAAAGCAAGTATTGGAGGACCAATTGAAAAAGAAAAAGAGAGATGAGGCCGAAAAATGGAGTGAATTGAAAAGTGAGATGGCCTTTGAAAACAAAAATGAAGTGGCTGAAAAAAAGATTGATCAAAAGAGTGAGATAGTCATAAAAACAAAAAAAAGAGAGGAAAGAAAATGAGGGAAAAGAAAAGGAGAGGAAAGAGTCCAAGAAGAAATCATATATGGCCCAAAAAGGTGAGTTGAAACAATTGTTGCACACACATGAACCACTTGTGTTAATTTTTTACAAGGAGATCCTCCTTAACACAAGTGACATATCCGGGTCCCTTTCGAGCGTTATTGTTTCACTATTGCAGGAATTTGACGACGTATTTCCGGAGGAGCTACCTCAAGGTTTACCACCATTGAGGGGGATTGAACACCAAATTGATTTGGTGCCCGGGAGTGCCTTGCCGAACCGTCCAGCTTATAGGAGAAATCCGGAGGAGACTAAGGAGCTGCAACGACAGGTAAGTGAGCTATTAGATAAAGGGTTTGTGCGTGAATCCATGTCACCTTGTGTGGTGCCCGTTTTACTAGTCCCTAAGAAAGATGGCTCATGGCGTATGTGTGTGGATTGTAGGGCAATCAATAACATAACCATTAAGTATAAGCATCCCATACCTAGACTAGATGATATGTTAGATGAATTGCATGGGTCTTGCATTTTTAGCAAAATTGATTTTAAAAGTGGGTATCACCAAATTAGGATGAGAGAAGGTGATGAGTGGAAAACTGCTTCTAAAACCAAATATGGGTTATATGAGTGGATGGTTATGCCTTTTGGCTTGACTAATGCACCTAGCACCTTTATGAGGTTAATGAATCATGTTTTTCGTGCACACATAGGAAAATTTGTTGTGGTCTATTTTGATGATATCCTAGGGTATAGCAAAAACTTAGATGAGCATGTTAACCACTTAAAACTTGTGCTAATCACATTAAGAGCTGAAAATTTGTATGCTAACTTGAAGAAATGTGATTTTTGTACTAGAAAACTTGTCTTCCTTGGTTTTGTGGTAAGTTCACAGGGTATACAAGTTGATGAAGACAAGGTAAGTGCTATTCGGGATTGGCCAACGCCTACTACTGTTGGTCAAGTTCGAAGTTTTCATGGTCTTGAAAGCTTCTATAGGAGGTTTGTCAAAGATTTTAGCACATTGGCGGTACCAATGACGGCAGTGATCAAGAAGAATGTTCCATTCCATTGGGGCGAGGAGCAAGAGAAGTCCTTTAATCTCATTAAGCAAAAATTGATTAATGCTCCATTACTTGTTTTACCCGATTTTGCTAACACCTTTGAAATTGAATGTGATGCGTCAGGTGTAGGTATTGGGGGCGTGTAGATGCAAGGAGGAAGGCCGGTGGCGTACTTTAGTGAGAAGTTCAATGGGGCAGCGCTGAACTATCCCACGTATGACAAGGAGTTCTATGCACTTGTGAGGACTCTCGAGACGTGGCAGCATTACTTGAGGCCTAAAGAGTTTGTGATTCATACGGACCATGAGTCTCTAAAGCTCCTCAAGGGGCAACAAAAGCTGAACAAGCGGCATGCTAAGTGGGTGGCTTTCATAGAGACATTCCCCTACATGATCAAGTATAAGCAAGGTAAGGAAAATATAGTGGCCGACGCACTATCACGGAGGTATGTGCTTTTCTCTACTTTGGAATCTAAAATCTTGGGGTTTGAGCTTGTTAAAGAATTGTATGTGCTAGATGATGATTTTAAAGAATTGTTTGAAACTTGTATGCATGGTCCACATGGTAAATTCTACTTGCATAAGGGTTTCTTGTTTAGAGAGGATAAATTGTGCATCCCTAGATCATCTATTCGTGAATTACTTGTTAGGGAGGCACATGGGTGTGGCTTGATGGGACATTTTGGTGTGGCTAAGACTTTGAGTGCATTGCATGAACATTTCTACTGGCCACACATGAAACGTGACGTTGAGCATGTTTGTGAGAAGTGTATAACTTGTAGACAAGCTAAGTCTAGGACACAACCACATGGATTATATACACCACTTCCCGTCCCTAATGAACCTTGGGTTGATATCTCTATGGACTTTGTTTTGGGGTTACCTAAGACAAAGAAGGGGAGGGACTCTATATTTGTTGTTGTGGATAGGTTTTCTAAAATGGCACACTTTATTGCTTGTCACAAGAATGATGATGCATCTAACATTGCGGATTTGTTCTTTAGAGAAGTCGTTAGGTTGCATGGCATGCCTAGGACTATTGTTTCTGACCGTGATGTTAAATTCTTAATTTACTTTTGGAAAACACTATGGCTAAACTTGGCACTAAATTACTGTTTTCTACGACCTGTCATCCTCAAACTGATGGTCAAACTGAGGTAGTTAATAGGACGCTAGGAACTTTATTACGTGCTATATTTAAAAAAAACTTAAAGAATTGGGAAAGTTGCTTGCCATTTGTTGAGTTTGCATATAATCGCTGCGTGCATTCTACTACTAATTATTCGCCATTTGAAATTGTGTATGGTTTTAATCCTTTAACTCCGTTGGATTTGATGTCTTTACCTGTGAGTGAAAGGTTAAACATGGATGGCAAAAAGAAGGCTGAATTTGTTAGGGGGTTGCATGAAAAGGCCAAAGCCAATATTGAGAAGCGGAATGAGCAATATGCAAAGCAAGCTAACAAGGGGAAAAAGAAGGTGGTATTCGAGAAGGGTGATTGGGTGTGGCTACACTTGAATAAGGAGAGGTTTCCGGAGAATCGACGCTCAAAGCTATTACCTAGGGGCGATGGACCATTCCAAGTTCTTGAGAGGATCAATGACAACGCCTACAAACTCGACTTGCCAGGTTAGTACAACGTAAGTTCTACATTTAATGTTAGTGATTTGTCGTTGTTTGATGTAGGTGATGAGCAAGATTTGAGGATAAATCCTTTCCAAGAAGGGGAGGATGATGCGAACACGGGTCGTCAAGCCCCAAGGAAAGCATGGGATCCTTTGCAGTTGCCGGAGGGACCAATCACGAGGGGTCGATTAAAGAAGTTCAAGGAGGCACTACAAGGAGTCATGAGTAGGCATGAAGGAGTCGTGATTCATGGGAGTGTGTTAGAAGACCAAAGGAATAGTATTCAAGTACTGATAGTATTGGCGGAGTCTGGACCCGCACACGGGGTCTGTGCTCTATACAACCTGAGGTGCCCATTGACAGTATCTACACGAACCCGACGACGGACCCAGGCACGGGGTCCGTGCCCTATTACATTGGCGAAGACAGAGTCTACACGGACCCATACACGGAGGTGAGCACGGGGTCCGTGTTCCTTGTTTCCAACTGAAGTCTATTTACCGAGTGTACACGGACCCAGACACGGAGGTCTGCACGGGGTCCGTGCCTAGTGTTTTTCTGCGCGAATTATTTCCTTCTTTATAGTTTTATTTTGTTAGGTAACTAAATTCTAGTAATCTTTTTGATATGTAAACCATATTGGACGAAATTTTACACACAATACACATATTATTTGAGTTTTATCAAACTTGTGAGAATTTTCTCTCAACTTTTCAAGGCTTTAGCTTTGCTAAATCAAATCAAACTTATCAAAGTTTATAACTTTGTGGCGTTTGTCGATCGTGCTTGTGCGGATTGTCGTAGGCGTCGTTTTTCGAAGGTTCGTATCAAATTTCGATTGTTATCCTCGTGTTTATTTGTTGCTAAACTTTTATAGTTTAGAGGTGAATAACACATCAATTACTTGATTCAAAAGATCGGGAAAACACACGAGTCTTATTGTCGTAATTAAATAGAGGGTGCGATTGCGTTTTAATCGTGTTTGCTATTTATTCGTATCGAGATTCACATCATATGGTTAGCGAGTAAGTTCTCGATACAGGACTTGGGTGAAGCATCTTTTGTATTGGGAATACAAAATCTATAGAGATAGATCAAAAAGATTGCTTGGTCTCACCCAGTCCACATACATTGATACCATCGTGAAGCGGTTCTCGATGGATGAGTCCAAGGGAGGACATCTACCAATGTGTCATGGCGTGTCCCTATCCAAGTCTATGTCTCCCAAGACTGATGCAGAGATAGCGGCGATGAAAAGCATTCCTTATGCATCTGCGATTGGTAGCATCATGTATGGGATGATATCTACACGTCCTGACATGGATTTCGCACTAAGTGTAGTAAGTAGATATCAATCGAACCTGATCTTCCACATTGGAAAGCTGTGAAAGACATCCTCAAATATTTGAGAAGGACCAATAAGATGTTCTTGGTCTATGGGGGTGGAGAACTGAAATTTGAAGGCTATACCGACTCTAGCTTTCAAAGCGATATCGATGACTCGAAATCAACCTCTGGATTCATATTCATGCTCAATGGTGCTGCTGTCTCTTGGAAGAGTTTCAAGCAATACAGTACAGTGGATTCCACCTCTGAGGCAGAATATATTGCTGCATCAGCTGCAGCAAAGGAGGCTATTTGGATAAGGAATTTCGTCCAAGAGTTGGGTGTCATTTCTAATGGAGTTGCTCCTGTCCCGGTGTTTTGTGACAACACGGGAGCCATTGCTCAAGCAAAGGAGCCGAGGTCTCATCAGAAGTCCAAACATATACTAAGAAAGTACCACATCCTCCGATAGATAGTGGAAAGAGGAGATGTCACGATTGACAAAGTCGGCTCCGCAGATAATGTTGCTGATCCGCTAACTAAGCCTTTACCTGGACCATTGTTCGAGAAGCATCGCGAATCGATGGGTTTGAAGAATATGGGTAGTTGGCTCTAGTGCAAGTGAAAGATTGTTAGAGTTGGTGCCCGTCGAGCCAAGTGTTGGCCGAGGGTTCATGTTTAAACTCTATGTATAAACAGTCTTTATTTTAATAATATTTCAAATTATTATTTTGGCACTTCTTTATCTGTATACCCATGCTTGTTGCATAGATAAAGCCCTTGAATATACATATAGTAGAAAGAATATGAGATGCTCATATGATGAGTATCATGAAACTCATATTTGGAATACTTTATATTCTAAACAGTTCCTAGTCGATTCAGCCGCCAGTAAGAAGGATTTAGGCCGCTAGAGCTCGAGACTAGTATCTGCGATGTTAGTACCATGTTTCATTGGTAGGGGACATTGTGATGTCCGAACATGCAGATAGGTGCTCTTTGTAGAGTGCACTGAACAACCCTCCATAAAAGGACTTTCCAAGTGGTTCTCACTTATCGAGTGGAAGCGTCCTAGTTTATGGTTGTACATCATTAGTTGTAGAACCCGTAACTTAGACTACGTATAAGCCATGCATAATTCTAGTATTTAAATTAAAATGATTTTTATTTCATGAGTATTTAAATGCTTTTCCGTAAGTTAATTATTTTATGCAGTATTTTGATTTTTATCATTTTAGTTAATTCAGTGAGACCGGACTAGTTGGAGTTTAGAGATAAAAATTAAGATTTAGAAAACATTTCCAGAATTTATTTTAGCTAATTAATAAGTTAATTTATGTAAAAAGGAAGTTTAAAGAATTGTTTAAGTTACTTGAGGTGAGGAGAAAATGTGGGGACCCGGACGCTAATAAAGTTCTTAATCATCATTGGGACTAATTAATCGATTATAAAACAGGGTCTAAAAATTTTTCTTTTTAAAATACGGAACGTAGTGAAATCAAGACATATATACATATCAGTATATAAAATACAATACAAGTCCTGTACTGCAAGCATTCAAAATAAACTAAGGTTTAACAACTAATGTCAAGTGTTCAACCCTATCTCTAATCCAAGTCCGGAGCCTCCACTCTAATCACGATCTCTCCTCATCTCCTGGACCCTGATCATGTCCCACCTGTTGTCATGTACACATACAGACAAGACAACAGCCGGATAATTCCGGTGAGAATATAATCCCAGTATAAATCAACGAAACATGCAATCATATAAACAAATATAAAGCATGTAATCAGGTAACAGATATATGTGTCAAACTCTGAAACATAATCAATCATAGACTGTCGACATATACGTGACTCCACGTTTTAGACTAGACTCAATCCTAGTCTAGGGATCCCGGTTTCCAGATGTGGTGTTCCTATATCGAATTCCGTAATAGAAGGAACCGTATTCCTATTACTCGATATAACCAATATCCTGGTATTCCTATATCGAATTCCGTAATAGACGAATTCCCATTTCCTATTACTCGATATAACCAAACATCCGGTGTCCTGACCTAACCGTCATGGACTGTAGCTCTATCACTAATATCCTATCTTGAGACATCGTGCAATGTGCCGTGGCGATACCACCACTATCCGGCACTTCTGTCACAAGATAACTCGTCTAATACCTGTCATCTATAATTCCAGAGAACAAGTACATCAGTCAATTTAATGCAGATATCAATGCAATAAATAAAGTATGTGATTTAGGGAAACCCAAGTCCAAACCGACTCAAGTCCATCTCCCAATACCACATTGACTTATACCTTTCTTTCGTCGGTTTCTGGCTCAGTCGATGTCCTGAACTCACAGCCTGTCTGGAAATGACAATATCAATAATCTCATGTCAATATACCGTTCAACTCAATAACAATCTGATGAATCTGGATTTAATTCAAATCAAAGGTATAACGGTACAATTTCAATATCCCCGTCAATACCAATTCAACAGATAATAGTTACAATCCATAACCCATATCTGATACAATCTGTAATCCAATAACAATTCAGATCTGTCTGGTATAAATCAATATACCCTAAAAATTCATAACAATTCCATAATCAGTCCGTTTCTTAGTCTGACTTCGATTCTATAATGTCTCATATGTCAAGAACAACATATATGAGTTCCATTCAATTCTGAAAATAGTATAATTCTAAAACATGTCAAAACGTAGTAAAACTTACGTCCAGTTGTAGCCTACGTTGCCAGGAACTCAATACCGAAGTCGGATTCAAAATCAGACGGACGGATTTCTCAGAAAAGGCGTAAGGATTTTCTCCTTTCTTCTTCAGACCTTTTCTCGATTTATGTTCTGATTTTTGAAGAACAATGCTATATATATATATATATATATATATATAGACAACTCGGGCATGCATCACAGCAAGTGGCTCATTTTCCGCAAGACACGCAACACCGCGGGTGCGGTTGCGTTAGCACCGCGGGTGCGGTCACGTTAGCACCACAGGTGCGGTCTCCCTACTGTCTCGATGCATAATATTTCCCGAAGCACAACCGCGGGTGCGGTGCTTCCTAGGCCGCGGGTGCGGTGTCCCCTCGGCCTCACCTTCACCATTTCATTTCTAATTCTTTTCTCAATGTCCCGATTAATCCTTTTGTAATCCTATCAATTATAAATCAATTATTACAGATTACTGGGATTAAATTTCCGGGCATTACAGAAAATAAATTCATTTAAGTTCCTTAATTAAGGGAGTAGTGCACTAAATTATTTAAAAATATAGGTAAGGCTTTTAAGGATTATAAATTTACTAAATAACCAACATTTCCCCTCCATTTAATCTATAAATTTCGGCCACCTTAGAATATTAAGCAATTCCATTGCCAACTCACCCTTTGACCCATTCTTTGTTGTGTTAGCATGCTAATCTTTTTAATTATTAGTCAACCTTAATTAATTAATTAATGAGCATCATCCTAGACTAGATTAGCAAGGAAATTCGGCCATCTCATTCAAGAACACCCCAACAAATATTAGATTAGCAACCAAAATTCAAAATTCAAAAAGAGTAGACTTGGTCTTGCATTATCCCTATATTTTGCACCCATCTCCCTCACTCTTCTAACCATCATTCTCCACCCCTCCATCACCGAAATTCAGAGAATTTTAGAGACAAAAATCGTGAGGTGCTAAGGGAAAAACAAGAGAGAAAAATCAGTAAAAACAAGGTAGAAAAAGCGCTCCACCTCCTCCGCGCCGGATCGTCTTATTCATTCGTTTTTCTTTCAAAACGAAACCAGGCATGCATATATTCTTCCTTGACTCTTCAATCAAGTCCTATTATCATTATTTTTACATTTCATGATCATCATTTCCAAGCAAAAACCGAAATCTATCAAAAATTTCAGAAAATAAAACATGCAGATTTTTCGGTTCCATGACAAGCTTCACGGTTTCTTGTGTTTTGATGGTTTCAGGTATCGGATCGATTCCAGGCTCCCAAGGCGGCATATAGACATGTAATAGGACGCATTAGGACCATGATGGTCCATTCATTTAACCCCATGTACGCTGGAAGTCGAGAAGATGACAGCAACTGCCCTCTTGATCCATTTGAGTTTCGAAAATTGTGTTTTTCTGTCAAAGGGAAATGAATCTGATCTTGGCTGCCCCCTGGCCTATAGCCATGGTGAGATCACTTCCCTAGCATGTCTAATACGTGAATAAGTCGCCCTTGTGGAGGCTTGGTCCATGGTGAATCGGTTTTCAATTAAAACAACAAGAACAACCCCTTTCCCTTCCGGCCCCTTCATTTTTCAGCTAGGGTTGTTTCGATTTTAGGGAATGGTGTGGATCTTGGTTGGCCTCCGGCCCTTAGACACGGTTCATAACATACCCATAGATGTCTAGATTGTGCCATGGTCAATCAAATGGCCACTGGAACGACGAGAGACAGCAAACAAAGCAACACACTTCCCACGCGCAGAATTGCTCTTGGCCGTGACGTTTGGCTTGTTTCATGGTGTGGTTCGAATTGTGGTTGGCCTAGAGCCCTTAGCCATTGTTCAAATCATTCCTTAGAATTTTGGTAAGAGGTTCTGGTTGGTGGTTCAAGCCCCAATGGCCGGTAGTCTCGAGAACGACACAAGAAAAACAAATGTGCAGCTGCTGTAATTTTGACAGCAAGTGTGATGTTGTTCTCAAGCGTCGTTTGAGTTCTTGGTTGGCTTGTAGCCCATGGCCTTGGACTGGACAGTGCCTTGTTGAGTTAGGAAGGTCATGTTTTTGGCCGTTCTTGATTCGGATCATTTTTGAGGTCGTACGAGAATTTACGGTGCGATGTGCCAAATTGACTCTCGAAAGAGCGTTTCATGTTTTGGCCTCCATTCACCTAAAATTCTACTTGCATCATTTTAGGAGCATTAATTCATCATTTTAAGCGTATTTTAATCATGACTATATGATGTTTCAGTGTTGGCTCGGGTTGGTTCGGAGTCATGATTAAATACGAAGTCGTTCGGTGTAATTGTCACATTTTCGAATGTTGTTGCATAGTTTGGTCCCATAAATCTATTGCATATTTTTCATGGCATATTTAGGTAGCAGCGAGCCTGGGAGCGATCCAATCCAAGCAGTAAATTACTACAGGATATTTAATTGTGTCTTTAATTATATTACGTGCATAAAAATATAAAATGTTCATTTTTGAGATTATGCGATATTGCTTGTGGCCATTTCACTATCATGGGATTATTGCTAAATCCGGTCGCCAGTTACCGGTTCGATCGCCAGTTACCGGTCAGTTCAGTTTGTACCACCCAGTATACTGTGGCATAGTCTGATCAGAGTTACCGGTCATGGGAGCATTTTATTATCCGGTCGCCAGTTACCGGTCAGTTTCAGTGCAGGGGCCACTTGCGTGGAACATAATCTCAACAGAAAATTTATTACAGGCTATTTCAGTACAGGGCTCCAAGGGGTAAACATTTTCAGTATGACTTTCAATTCAGTTATGCACGTATTATAATCGCTCATGATATGTTATTTTTCACATTGTGCCTCATGACATGATATTTTTACTCCCATGAAATTTTTACTATATTTACTCGTTATTTATGATATATGCATGTTGAGTCTTTAGACTCACTAGATTTGATTGTTGTAGGTACTGATGATGTCGGGGCCGAGGGCGGGGACCGGTGAGCTAGCTTGGGTCGGCAGTAGTGGAACCCGAGGACCTCATTTTAGCATTTACCATTTTTATGCTCAAACAGTTTATCCGTTGTTGGATTATTCTTAAATTGTTCTTTTGCAAACAAATAATTTCTTCCGCTACTATTTTTAACATTTAAACTTTATTTAACGGTCTATTTTATGAATGAGGCATTTTACTTACTTTACAAAGAAAATTTTTAATTTTTCCGCAAATATTCAAACAAGGATTTTTTGGGGCCGTTATAGCTGGTATCTGAGCAATGGTTCTGTATAGGGTTGTACTACTACTGACCACGAGAAGCTCATGAAGTCACGTCTTCGGTCTGTAACTTTACATTTACGCATTTTATTTAAAGCATGAATTATTTTTAACGGCATGATTTCATGAAGCATTTTATGTCCAGATTCATTTTATTTGTTCAGTATTTAAATTTAAATAAATTATGGAATTATGCATGTTAGTTACGTATGGGTAATGTATGGAACAGTATGCCCCCAAGACGCATCCTTGAGTGCCCTAGTGAGGATCAGCCTCGCCGAGAGGACAGGGAGGAGCTGAGGCAGGAGAGAGACTTACCACCTCCACCGGACATGAATGCCCAGATTCTAGCAGAGATGACGCAGTTCTTCGCACAGTTTGCGGGGAACCATGCTGTGGCTACCAGTCCGACAGGGCCCGAGGCTGTCTACGAAAGATTCATGAAGATGCGTCCGAAGGAGTTTTCTGGGACGTCTGACCCCATGATTGCTGAGGGCTGGATCAAGTCCCTCGAGGTTATCTTCGAGTTCATGGAGCTTGGAGATGCAGACAGAGTCTGATGTGCCACCTACTTATTCGGTGGAGATGCCCGCTTATGGTGGGAAGGAGCATCGGTAGCCCTGAACGTGGCTACACTGAGTTGGGTGCGCTTCACGGAGGTGTTCTACTCCAAATACTTTGCTGAGGAAGTGCGCACCAGGTTGACTACTGAGTTTATGAGCTTGAGGCGAGGAGATATGACTGTTACGGAGTTCATCCGTAAGTTCGAGAGGGGTCGTCATTTTGTACCCCTGATCGCAAATTATTCTAGAGCCAAGATGATGCATTTTCTGGTGGCTCTACGGCCGATCTTGCGCCGTGATGTTAGGGTGCCTGACCCTACTTCTTATGAGGTCGCTGTCTCCAAAGCTGTAGCCACACAGCAGGATCAGCGTGATATCGAGAGAGATAGCTTGGGAAAGCGACCAGCCCAGGTACCGCACCGCCCTCCTCCTCAACAGCATCAGCAGCAGAACAAGAGGCATTTTCACGGGCCGCCTAGAAACAGAGGCCAACAGCAGCAGCAGCAGCGGGGACGCCCAACCCCGAGGGCTCTTGAGCACCTAGTCTGTCCTAAGTTCTCACGTCGCCATCCTAGAGCATGTATGTATGGCTTAGGAAAGTGTTATAGGTGTGGTAGTCCAGACCACTTATTTCTGCAGTGCCCTCAGAGGAATCTGCCTACCCAAGGCAGAGTGTTTGCTCTCCATGCCACGGAGACGAACCCAGATACGATGCTTATGACAGGCACCTTAAGCTTTGAGTCTGCATTTGGAACTTAATGTTTTGGGTTAATATTTTGAACATAGAATTGCGATAGAATTGCATGCTCTACTTTGTAATATTTTGGAAATATAAGTTAGAAGAACTTCAACCTTTGCATGTCTATAAGTTTAGTCTTTGTAACTTTTGCGTTCAACTTAGAGTTCTGATCTTTCAAGGAGAATTTTTATATCCGGTTCCGCTACGAAGGCCTTGATAGATTCAGGGACCACTCACTCATTCATTTTAGAGGTCTTTGCTAATTTCCTCAAAGTTAAGACCATTGGGCTAGATATAGCCTATTCCGTAGTACTACCGTCTGGCGAGGAGATGGCAGCCACCAATGTGATCCGAGACATAGATCTTGAGCTCCATGGCAACCTTGTTTATGCGGATCTTATCGTGTTGCCGATGCCAGAGCTAGGGATGGATTGGCTACTGTGGAATAGAGTTTTGATTGACTTCCAGCAGAGATCTGTTCTAGTCCGACCGCCTGGAATGATGCAGTTCTTATTTGAGCCAGACGGGTTCTTTCCCGTACCGTGCATTATTCCATATGTTCAGGCTAGGAAGCTCATGCATAGAGGGTGTCGAGCATTTTTAGCGACTTTTATATCTGTCCCCGAGGAACCCAGTCAGTCAGCTTTAGATGTTCCGATTTTAGAGACTTCTTAGACGTTTTTCCTGAGGATTGAGGTGGAGTTTTCTATCGAGCTTATGCCAGGTACGGCTCCGATCTCAAAGGCACCGTACCGACTTGCACCGACAGAGATGGCAGAGCTTAAGAAGCACATTCAGGAACTTCTTGACAAGGAATTCATTCGCCCTAGTTTCTCACTTTGGGGCGCGCCAGTCTTGTTTGTTAAGAAGAAACATGGCTCTATGAGGCTTTGTATTGACTATCGGGAGTTGAACAGGGTTACAGTGAAGAATAAATACCCACTTCCGAGGATTGAGGATCTATTTGACCAGTTGCAGGGAGCTTCGATTTTCTCTAAGATAGATCTGCGTTCAGGTTATCAACAGTTGAGGGTGAGAGACGCCGATGTTTCGAAGACAGCTTTCACGACTCGTTATGGTCACTACGAGTTCCTTGTGATGCCGTTCGGTTTGACGAATGCGCCAGCGATCTTCATGGATCTCATGAATCGCGTATTTCAGCCGTATCTCGACCAGTTTGTGATAGTTTTCATAGACGACATTCTTGTCTACTCCAAGAATCGGGAGGATCACAGCAGGCATCTGACCACAGTGTTGCAGACATTGCAGAAGCACAAATTATTCGCAAAGTTCAGTAAATGCGAATTCTGGTTAGAGAAGGTGGCATTCTTAGGCCACATTGTTTCCAGCAGTGGCATTGAGGTATACCCAGCGAAAGTTGTAGCAGTCAGAGGTTGGGTTGTGCCGCAGAATGCATCAGAGATCTGCAGTTTTCTTGGCTTAGCAGGATATTATCGGAAGTTCATTAAGGGATTCTCTTCGATTGCAGTTCCACTCACAGCACTGACAAAGAAGAATGTGAAATTTGTTTGGAGCGAGGAGTGTCAGAAGAGCTTCGATACTTTGAAGCAAGCTCTTATCTCAGCACCAGTTTTGGCCGTGCCGTCAGGGTCCGGTGAGTTTGTACTGTATACCGATGCTTCAAAGCTCGGTCTTGGCGCCGTATTGATGCAGCATGGGAAGGTAATAGCTTATGCTTCTAGACAGTTGAAGACTCATGAGAAGAATTACCCTACCCATGATCTAGAGTTGGCCGCAATAGTTTTTGCCTTGAAGATTTGGAGGCATTATCTGTATGGAGAGAAGTGCCAGATCTTTACCGACCACAAGAGCCTCAAGTATTTCTTTACGCAGAAGGAGCTGAATATGCGTCAGAGGCGTTGGTTGGAGCTTGTGAAGGACTATGATTGTGACATTAGCTACCACCCGGGTAAAGCTAATGTAATTGCGGATGCATTGAGCAGGAAAGTTGCAGTGATGGCTCATTTGACAGTTTCGAAACCTCTTCAGCTTGAGATGCAGAGGTTTGATCTAGAGTCATATCCTCAAGGTAGAGTTCTGTTAGAGTAGGTGCCCGTCGAGCCAAGTGTTGGCCGAGTGTTCACAATGAAACTCTATGTATAAGCAATCTTTATTTTAATAATATTTAAAATTATTGTTTTGGCAAATCTTTATCTGTATACCCATGCTAGTTGCATAGATAAAGCCCTTGATTATACAAATAGTAGATGTATCGATTTATCTGTATACCCATGCTAGTTGCATAGATAAATCTTTATCTGTATACCCATGCTACTGTATATTCTAAACAGTTCCTAGTCGATTCAGCCGCCACTAAGAAGGATATAGGCCGCTAGAGTTCGAGACTAGTATCTGTGATGTGAGTACCATGTTTCATTGGTAGGGGACATTGTGATGTCCGAGCATGCAGATAGGTGCTCCTGGTAGAGTGCACTGAACAACCCTCTATAAAGGACTTTCCAAGTGGTTCTCACTTATCGAGTGGAAACGTCCTAATTTATGGTTGTACACCATTAGTCCCTATGACCCGGGACAACATTGAGACTCTATGTGCTAGCGTTTCACTTTGACTTGTTTACCGACTCTCATGGGGTCATCAGGTGGCAAGGTTGGGTGTTATGTCGAAACATATAGGAGTCGATGCATTGTAGTCGGGGATTCATCGCTTACCTACGGGTATGGATATCCTATGTGTTTTCATGTATATATAGTTTGAAATCTCTGATCAAGTATGGTTGTAATTATGAAAGGGGTTTCATAGATTGCACCATCGATGCAACTACGACATGACACATAGTATCGATTCATTGACAACTCTCGATAAACCAATGGTTGTCGAATCGGTCGGGATATATGAGTTGAAGGGACCGTACTGTACGCTAACCATAATTGAATGGTTCTTGCAGGCACTATCATTTGATACCTAGGGAATCATGTAAGCGATGCTGCTAGGCGTTTAACATGGTTGGTTGGGTACTATCGGACTTGAGTTCTGACATTCTTGTTATCAAGGAGTTGATAAATAAGAATGGAGCAATTGGGGTATGCTCATATAAGGACATGTTTAGTCCGAATCACATGAAGATGTGAACCCACGGCTAGTTGTATCAATGAACCATTGAGGGCCACACAAGTACTAGCTTTCTAGATCCCGTTGAGAAGAGAAATAGTTCAATGTGTTGAACGGCTTATAATTATAAAGGAGTTTATAAGCGTAAAGAAAAATTAGAAGTATGACTTCTATAAAGGAGAAATTAGTTCAATGTGTTGAACGGCTTATAAATGAGTTTATAAGCATAAAGGAAAAATAGAAGTATGACTTCTATGAGAGAAATGTAAATTTTAATGTGGGGACCCGGACGCTAATCATCTTCTTAATCATCGTTGGGATTTAATTATCAATTAAGATAAAACAGGGTCTAAAAATTTTTCTTTTTAAAATACAAGTGCGGAAGGTAATGGCATCTAAATAATATACATATCTGTATAAAACTACAATTCAGTAGAAAAGTACAATACTGTACAGCCTAAGTCTAAGGTTCAATTACTAAATTCAAGTAATAAACCAAGTCTGCTACAAGTCCGGAATCACCACGCTAACTCGTCTTCTCTCATCGTCATCTCGACCCTGATCCAGCCCCACCTGTTGTCATGCACACATACAAAACAAGACAACAGCCGGATAACTCCGGTGAGAATAAATCCCAGTATAAAACATGGTAAGCATGTATATAACCAAACTAATTCATAAACCATGCGATCATGTATAAACACAATATATTCCATAATCTATGAAATTAAGCATGCAACTCAAATCAGATAAACATGCATATAAACAATCTAAATCATAAAAACATGCTAGCACAACTGGAAGCAATAACGATGGGTCCCATGATCTAGGAACCACATCCATATAATCATGCAGTCCTAATCAAATCATGTCTAGACTTGACTCGACTAAAACTCTAGGGATCCCGTGATGAATAAGACGTCAATGCCTGTTACCTACTCAACCGATCGTGGTAACCGTACGTCTTATTCCTAGACTTCGGTTCGAGCTGTATCAACGGCTGGCAATAGGAGTAATACCTGCTCCTAAGTTGAGATACACCGAACGTCTAGAATTCTGACAATGACTGTCAAGACTTTCCTATCTTAAATGCAATGAATAACAATCTGTATACAAAGCATAATCAGGTAACAATATAAACAATAATCTAGTATGTGATTTTATTGGGCAACTCAAATTAATCTTATTTGAGTTATGCTTCCCGAATATCACATGAATTATACCTTTGTCTTCCCTGTCTGACGAAGGCGATGACCTGTATTCAACTCTGTCCATATCCAATCTGAAATGACAATATCGAATACACTGTGTCAATGAATAACTCAATACACAACCTGTTCTGATCAATACTCAATTCAGTACATAATCTGACCAATATCTGAACAAGGCACAATCTAATTCACTACTGAATCTGATCAATATACAATCTGATCAATCTAAATCAACAGATGTTTCGACGGCCTAACAATACAATCTAAATAACCCCGTCACTCTGAACATCACAAATATAATACTGAAACTCATAATCGGTGTCAATATAACTCAAAATCTGGATACTAACAAAATTCTGATATAGACTCTCAGTTAAATCAACTCCAAAAATCATAAAAATTACAGAAACAATCTGTTCTTTAATCTGACTTCAATTCTATAATGTCTACGATAGCAGAAACACCATATCTGAATCATATTCAATTCTAGCAACATCATATTTTCAAAACATCTCAAAACGTAACAAAACTTACGTCCAAATGAAGCCTGCGTTGCTAGGAACTCAATACCGTAATCGGATTCAAAAACAGACGGACAGATTGACAAAATCTTTAATCAAAATCAAGAGCTTCCCTCGGTTTCCCTCTGAATTCCCCAAGAAATCTTGCATTTATATATATATATATATACACATGAACATGCAATAGGCCAAGTGGCTCGCCTTTCAAGCTACACGTTACTCGCTCGGGCGGACAAAAGTTTCCGCTCGGGCGGAGAACTCTCGGCCCTCACAAATTATTCAAGCGCGCTCGGGCGAACAAAAAGTTCCGCCCGGGTGAAGGACTCTCGGCTTTCTACCAACACTCAATGGCGCTCGGGCGAACAAACATTTTCGCCCGGGCGCTATACCTTCGGCCCAAATTGTATAATTTCATATACTTGCTCAAATCTTATCTCGAACTGGCCCGGCTATAATTACATCAATTCATAATCAGTAAATCATATCAGATTACAATAATTAAATTCTCGGGCATTACATTTCTCCCCCTCTTAGATCTGAGTTCGTCCTCGAACTCACAACAATCAATTCAGATATATGAGAAGAAATGCGTACAGAGTTTAAACCAAAACTCAAATATCTGATTCCAGTCTGGAATAAGAATTCACGAAGTATAATGTCATAATACCCCTTAAACTAGTTCTGACAAAAACAATTTCATCATACTGGCTATACAACATCCGTATAAACCAATCTATAGCTTATCACATATCAGTATCATCAGCTGTTAACAAATCTGTTTACCTCAAACAAAGACATAAACAATCTTTAGCTTCAACTACCAATCGTCATCATCCGACGTTGGTTTCTTAAATCTGTCTATTCTGAACTATCTGCATCTTCTTTCGAATTGTCTTCAAAAGAAATCTGTAGTACTCATCGTATACTGTCTTGTCTATACTATCTCATTACTCTTCTGATAAGCTGATAGCTATTGTCACACAGTAATACTGAATTATATCAATTAGTGCTAACATCCAGCACTAAAGCTGTACAAAATCTTCCAATCTCTGGATAACACATTCTGACTGCCTGTCAATCTGTGAAACAATCTAAGAGAAACTCATGATATACTCTATCACAAGTACAAAATCAACCAGACAATCACCTTCTGATATACTCTATCTCGACATTCTGTTGATTCTGATCATTCTTCTGACATCAATCTGTGTCATCTAGTTCTGTCTGTACGTTATCTGGTACAAACTAATTGATATAGATTGAAAAATCTGTCAATCATAATCATATTATCTTACAATCTGTAGAAAATTGCGGTAATTTCATTACGAAAGCCATAGAAATGTACTCCCATTTCTATTTAGAACTATACAATTCTGTAATAAATCTTCTGATTTCTATCTTTCTTTCTTTTCTGTTAGCAATTCAGACATATCAGTATAATTTCTGCCAACATTTCAGTACAATTTCTGTCATAACTGATTTAATCTGTCTATACCAACACTGTCTGTTATCCGAATGAAAACTGAATCCACTATTGTGCATGTCTGATACTATCTGTGATATCTGATTCGAACTTATTCGGCACAAACAAATCAGTTAATAATATATATAACAAATAAAGAAAAGTACCTACCTGGTATTCGGCTCTGATTCTCAATGTCAATTATGTTATACAATTCTGAAATATTCTGACATATTCTGATTTCATAACACAATCAGTCTAATACAAAACACAAAATCACATATCTGTTTCTCTGACCAACACTCTGCTCTGATTATCGAAATATACACAACCTATACAGATCTAGTGAGTTTAAGAAACTCATAAAACAGCGATTTCTGGCAATACTGATAATTCTACTACTGATCAATCTTCACAGTGCCCAAATCATCTGCTATATCTCATCCGCAAATAGAATATGCTCACAAACAATATAAGATGTCTCAAATACTGATTTAAATCAATCGCAATACGCAAGCAGATATAACATAATAAGGGAATAAGAGAATAAGAAAATATGCAAAACTCAGCAATTCTGACTTCCTGACATTTCTGCTAATTCTGATATATCTGTTACCTGTGTCTCTAACAGTCGCTGATTTCCGTCTCAACTGTGCAAATAAATCGGTATACAAACTGCAGATATCATATATTCTGAATACAATCTGTTTCAATTATGATTCATACCTGACTAATTTCTGTATACAATAATCACGGTTCTCTGAATATTCAATAAAATCTTCAAATATTCCATTTAATCAATCAGATGCTGTTAATATATAAAATATCATAGATATAACAAGCATCAAATCATCAGAATATCCCTGAATCTAAGAGTTAGCAATCTGTACCCTTCTATTAATCTTCAATATCATTCTGTACTGAATTCTAGTATATAACCATTACCTGGTATCGATTCAATTCTGAAATCTACCTTTCTGATATCAAACACATCTGAAATCTTATCTAGGCAAATATCAATCAATCCTTACGTAACTATCAAATCTGTAGTTGCTAAACTCGATTTCAGTAGGTCTACTGAATACATCAGGATACCATCTGTTCCTTTCTGTAATAATCGAGTCATCAACAATACAATTATTAAAGGAATTCTGACTCTAGAATCCTTATCGGACAATCTCCGTTTATCAGCCAGATCTAGTCTGAATCTTACCATTTCTGGGACAATTTCTACAATATCTCTGTACTTGTTCACCATCTCCATATCAGTAATGCAATTAAATCAGATCATCAACAACACAAGTACAGCACAATCTACTCACCTCATTCTTATCTTACTATAGTATATATATATCATAAAAATCTTAGATATCATCATTTTCCTCAACCATCAAGGAAAGTAATACTACAGTACAACAACCCAATAGGTACAGCATATCTCCATGCTAATCAATCATAGATACTCATAAAAATGCATTAGTACATATCAATACATATGCAATATAATCATAAAAGAGTAGTACCTATGACTTGTTCTGAGTCTGTTCTTCTGTCATTACCACCAATGACTCTGCTCTCTAAAATCTTCGAGGACCCTTCTGGGGACAGACTCTAGCAAAGTGTCCCTGTTTTCTGCAGATATGGCAAGTACCAGTCACTCCCTGGCATTGATCTGTAGGATGTCTTCCCCCACAAGTTCTGCAATACACCCCAGTATAGTTCGGGCTAGAACCGCTGGAACTAGAGGAACCACCTCCTAATTTCTTGAACGGTTTCTTTCGAGCTTTAAGCAACTCTTGCTTTCCACTCGTACTGCCACGTTCAAATCGGAGAGGGGATTGCTGTGTCTGGGATTGCTTCACGCTCAATCTTCCCAGCTGTCTAATCAGACTCGCCTCCGCCCTCCTTGCTTTACTCAAAGCATCAGCAAAATGATAAGGTTGCTGCATGTTCATCAATGCAACTATTTCTGAATTCAATCCTCTGACGAACCGATTCACTACAGCTTCTTCATTTCCAGCCAAATGAGGAGCAAATTGCAGTAGCGTAGAGAATTTCGCAACATATTCCTCAACATTCAGTTGACCTTGTCTCAAATTCTCAAATTCTGCTCTTTTGTCCTCCCGGTATGAAACTGAGAAAAATCTTTGATAGAATTCAGCTTTGAAGACTTCCCATGTGATCATAATACCACGTAGTTCTAATATGCCTTTGATCATAATCCACCAATTTCTGGCAGTCTCCCGTAACTGATAAACTACCAATTTAACTTTCTGTTCATCGGTACAATCAAGTAAATCAACCAGTATTTCTATGTCATCCAACCAGTGCTGACAATCTTCCGATGTCTCAATACCGCTGAGAATCGGCGGCTGAAGTAACTGAAATTCCCTCAACTTCGTTTCCATTGGAGTTTCTGACACATCTATCTGAGATTCTAATCTATCTATCTGATCATACGAAGTACTGCCTTTTTCAGGAATCCTTCGGGGAGCTATATCTGATTACCAAAACATTAGTAATCCAGTACAACCAATCTGTTCTAATCTTTCTCTGCTCATCTTACTGCTGATCAGGAATCAGATCTGATTTATATTCAAGAATACATAATACCCATTCCACTCACATAATCAGGTAAACATGTATCTTAAAGCAGTAACACATAGTCTCATGCTAGCACATAATGTCAATCAACATTAAATCAATCTCATGCTAGCACACACATGCAAGGAAGAAAATTCATCTACCCCGCTCATTCTCTTCTATCTCAGTCTACAGAATCTACGGCTCTAGAACCTACTGTTCTGGAACCTAAGGCTCTGATAATCTAAGTCTAAAGGAACTATCAGCTCTGATTATCTTCTCCTAAAGGATCTATCGCTCTGATACCACCTGTTGTGGGGACCCGGACGCTAATCATCTTCTTAATCATCGTTGGGATTTAATTATCAATTAAGATAAAACAGGGTCTAAAAATTTTTCTTTTTAAAATACAAGTGCGGAAGGTAATGGCATCTAAATAATATACATATCTGTATAAAACTACAATTCAGTAGAAAAGTACAATACTGTACAACCTAAGTCTAAGGTTCAATTACTAAATTCAAGTAATAAACCAAGTCTGCTACAAGTCCGGAATCACCACGCTAACTCGTCTTCTCTCATCGTCATCTCGACCCTGATCCAGCCCCACCTGTTGTCATGCACACATACAAAACAAGACAAAAGCCGGATAACTCCGGTGAGAATAAATCCCAGTATAAAACATGGTAAGCATGTATATAACCAAACTAATTCATAAACCATTCGATCATGTATAAACACAATATATTCCATAATCTACGAAATTAAGCATGCAACTCAAATCAGATAAACATGCATATAAACAATCTAAATCATAAAAACTTGCTAGCACAACTGGAAGCAATAACGATGGGTCCCATGATCTAGGAACCACATCCATATAATCATGCAGTCCTAATCAAATCATGTCTAGACTTGACTCGACTAAAACTCTAGGGATCCCGTGATGAATAAGACGTCAATGCCTGTTACCTACTCAACCGATCGTGGTAACCGTACGTCTTATTCCTAGACTTCGGTTCGAGCTGTATCAACGGCTGGCAATAGGAGTAATACCTGCTCCTAAGTTGAGATACACTGAACGTCTAGAAGTCTGACAATGACTGTCAAGACTTTCCTATCTTAAATGCAATGAATAACAATCTGTAAACAAAGCATAATCAGGTAACAATATAAACAATAATTTAGTATGTGATTTTATTGGGCAACTCAAATTAATCTTATTTGAGTTATGCTTCCCGAATATCACATGAATTATACCTTTGTCTTCCCTGTCTGACGAAGGCGATGACCTGTATTCAACTCTGTCCATATCCAATCTGAAATGACAATATCGAATACACTGTGTCAATGAATAACTCAATACACAACCTGTTCTGATCAATACTCAATTCAGTACATAATCTGACCAATATCTGAACAAGGCACAATCTAATTCACTACTGAATCTGATCAATATACAATCTGATCAATCTAAATCAACAGATGTTTCGACGGCCTAACAATACAATCTAAATAACCCCGTCACTCTGAACATCACAAATATAATACTGAAACTCATAATCGGTGTCAATATAACTCAAAATCTGGATACTAACAAAATTCTGATATAGACTCTCAGTTAAATCAACTCCAAAAATCATAACAATTACAGAAACAATCTGTTCTTTAATCTGACTTCAATTCTATAATGTCTACGGTAGCAGAAACACCATATCTGAATCATATTCAATTCTAGCAACATCATATTTTCAAAACATCTCAAAACGTAACAAAACTTACGTCCAAATGAAGCCTGCGTTGCTAGGAACTCAATACCGTAATCGGATTCAAAAACAGACGGACAGATTGACAAATCTTTAATCAAAATCAAGAGCTTCCCTCGGTTTCCCTCTGAATTCCCCAAGAAATCTTGCATGTATATATATATATATATATATATATATATATACACACACACGAACATGCAATAGGCCAAGTGGCTCGCCTTTCAAGCTACACGTTACTCGCTCGGGCGGACAAAAGTTTCCGCTCGGGCGGAGAACTCTCGGCCCTCACAAATTATTCAAGCGTGCTCGGGCGAACAAAAAGTTCCGCCCGGGCGAAGGACTCTCGGCTTTCTACCAACACTCAATGGCGCTCGGGCGAACAAACATTTTCGCCCGGGCGCTATACCTTCGGCCCAAATTGTATAATTTCATATACTTGCTCAAATCTTATCTCGAACTGGCCCGGCTATAATTACATCAATTCATAATCAGTAAATCATATCAGATTACAATAATTAAATTCTCGGGAATTACATTTAATTTATGGAAGTGTTCCTAAATTAAAAGTTGGACAAACAAATAATGTTTTTGAAAATTGTGATTTTCATAAACATTATTATGGACTAAATTAAATTAATTCAAGTGTTGAACTAATTAAATACTAGTGGGCCTAGTAGAGTCCAAATAATTAAATTAATTCAAGTGTTGAATTAATTAAACAATATTGGGTCTTGTAGAGCCCAATTAAAAATAATTATTAGACTAGTGGGCTTGAGTAAAATCAAGCAATGGTTAAATGGTCTCAAATGTGTTTGGGACATTTAAATAAAAGTCCATGTGCTTTGTAATTGTTACAAACCCAAATAGAAAGGCATGCAAGGGAGGTGAAAGGTTGGGAGACAACTTTTTGTATAACCAAAGCTTGGCATGCAACTTTTTTACTTTAACTTTTCCCACAACCAAACAAATGTCTCTCCTTCTCTCCTAGCATGAATAGTTGCCGAAAATACTATTCATCATCTCCAATTTTTTTGTTCTTCAATTGTTGAAGAAACACTACACTTCTCAAAGAAAAATGCTCTAATTTTTCTAGTGCAAAATTAGAGTGGTTCTAGCTAGTTGGTGGTGGGCCTAATTTGAAGGAAAGATTCAAGAACAAGGAGAGCTTGTAGATAGTTTCTACCATTGAAGAGCTAAGGTGTTTACACCTTAGTTGGAGCCATACATCAATCCTTTTGATTGATAGGTACATTTCTTAACAAACTATGAATGTCATTTTGTGTTTTATTGTATTTGCTACACACTTCCACTAGGTGGCTGAAATTTCTTGATGAAAATTAAAATTTTTAAACTTCCATTGCGCTTCCAGTCACCGTAACCGATCCCCTTTCAAGTTCTCCGTCTATCTACCTTGACCATTCAGTCTTCCCTTTTGGACCGCATTCGCAGTGGTCAGTCAGCAGATGAGGAGTTGGCCAAGTGGAAGCAGAGAGATGAGGCCAAGGTCAGAGTCTTGTATTCAGTCAGTGATGGTATTGTGAGGTACCGAGATAGGATATGGGTTCCTAGCAGTGATTCTATCCGAGCAGATATCTTATCAGAAGCCCATACGTCACCGTACTCTATTCATCCAGGGAGTACGAAGATGTACAAGGATCTGCAGCTATTGTATTGGTGGCCAGGGATGAAAAAGTATATCAGACGATTTGTATCTGAGTGTCTGACTTGTCAGTTAGTGAAGGCCGAGCATCAGAGGCCAGCAGGTTTGCTCAAGCCTCTCCCTATTCCCGAGTGGAAGTGGGAGAATGTTACCATGGATTTTGTGACCGGATTGCCGAGGTAAGCCAGAGGATCGAATGCCATCTGGGTGATTGTTGATCGTCTTACGAAATCAGCGCATTTCTTTCCTATTAAAACGACTTTCACCATGATTCAGTATGCAGAGTTGTACATCCGGGAGATAGTCCGACTTCATGGTATTCCAGTTTCTATTGTATCTGACAGAGATCCCAGATTTACTTCCTCATATTGGAAGAGTTTGCAAACGACTATGGGGACGAAGTTGCTGTTTAGCACAACTTTCCATCCTCAGACAGATGGGCAGTCACAGCGGGTCATTCAGATTTTAGAGGATCTTTTCCGCGTTTGCGTCATTGATTTCTCTGGGAGTTGGGAGTCGAACTTGCCATTGGAAGAGTTCACCTATAACAACAGCTTTCAGTCGTCTATAGGTATGGCTCCTTATGAAGCACTATATGGCCGTAAGTGTAGATCTCCTGTTCATTGGGATGAGGTAGGAGAGAGAGCAGAGTTGGGTCCAGAGATTATTCAGCAGACTGTCGACGTAGTAGCCCGGATCCGTGATAGAATGAGGACTGCTCAGAGCCGACAGAAGAGTTATGCAGATCAGAGGAGGAGAGACCTAGAATTTGCCGTTGGCGACCATGTCTTCGTGAAGGTGGCACCTATGAAGGGTGTCATGCGATTCGGAAAGAAAGGGAAGCTCAGTCCGAGATTCATTGGACCATTTGAGATCCTCGACAGAGTTGGGACATTAGCTTATCGTGTGGCTCTTCCGCCGAGTCTGGCCGGAGTACACAACGTCTTCCACGTCTCTATGCTGAGGAAGTATATGGCGAATCCTTCGCATGTCTTGAACTTTGTGCCGTTGCAGCTTACTCCGAACCTATCTTATGAGGAGAGACCAGTGCAGATCTTAGACAGACAGGAGAAGAAGCTTCGGAACAAGTTGGTTAAGCGAGTCAAAGTCAAATGGCTCAACCATTTAGAGGAGGAAACTACATGGGAGTCTGAGCCAGAAATGAGGAGTCGGTACCCCGAGTTATTCGGTGAGTCTTAATCTCGAGGACAAAATTTTTTTAAGGGGGAAGGATTGTAGAACACGTAACTTAGACTACGTATAAGCCATGCATAATTCTAGTATTTAAATTAAAATGATTTTTATTTCATGAGTATTTAAATGCTTTTCCTTAAGTTAATTATTTTATGCAGTATTTTGATTTTTATCATTTCAGTTAATTCAGTGAGGCCGGACTGGAGTTGGATTTTAGAGATAAAATTAAGATTTAGAAAACATTTCCAGAATTTGTTTTAGCTAATTAATAAGTTAATTTAAGTTAAAAGGAAGTTTAAAGAATTATTTAAGTTACTTAAGGTGAGGAGAAAATAAATTCATTTAAGTTCCGTAATTAAGCGAGTAGTGCACTAAATTATTTAAAAAGATAGGTAAGACTTTTAAGGATTATAAATTTAATAAATAACCAACATTTCCCCTCCACTTAATCTATAAATTTCGGTCACCTTAGAATATTAAGCAATTCCATTGCCAACTCACCCTTTGACCCATTCTTTGTTGTGTTAGCATGCTAATCTTTTTAATTATTAGTCAACCTTAATTAATTAATTAATGAGCATCATCCTAGACTAGATTAGCAAGGGAATTCGGCCACCTCATGATTCTAGAACACCCCAACAAATATTTGATTAGCAACCAAAATTCAAAATTCAAAAAGAGTAGACTTGGTCTTGCAATATCCCTATATGTTTCACCCATCTCCCTCACTCTCCTAACCATGATTCTCCACCCCTCCATCACCGAAATTAAGAGAAATTTAGAGACAAAAATCGTGAGGTGCTAAGGGAAAAACAAGAGAGAAAAATCAGTAGCAAACAAGGTAGCAAAAGCGCTCCACCTCTTCCGCGTCGGATCGTCTTATTCATTCGTTTTTCTTTCAAAACGAAACCAGGCATGCATATATTCTTCCTTGACTCTTCAATCAAGTCCTATTATCATTATTTTTACATTTCATGATCATCATTTCCAAGAAAAAACCGAAATCTATCAAAAAGTTTCAGAAAATAAAACATGCAGATTTTTCGGTTCCATGACAAGCTTCACGGTTTCTTGTGTTTTGATGGTTTCAGGTATTGGATCGATTCCAGGCTCCCAAGGCAACATATAGACATGTAATAGGACACATTAGGACCATGATGGTCCATTCATTTAACCCCATGTACGCTGGAAGTCGAGAAGATGACAGCAACTGCCCTCTTGATCCATTTGAGTTTCGAAAATTGTGTTTTTCTGTCAAAGGGAAATGAATCTGATCTTGGCTGCCCTAAGGCCTATAGCCATGGTTAGATCACTTCCCTAGCATTTCTAAGACGTGACTAAGTCGCCCTTTCGGAGGCTTGGTCCATGGTGAATCGGTTTTCAAATAAAACAACAAGAACAACCCCTTTCCCTTTCGGCCCCTTCATTTTTCAGCTAGTGTTGTTTTGATTTTTAGGGAATGGTGTGGATCTTGGTTGGCCTCCGGCCCTTAGCCATGGATCATACCATAACCCTAGATGTCTAGATCGTGTCATGGTCAATGAAATGGCCATTGAAACGAGGAGAGACAGCAAACAAAGCAACACACTTCCCACTCGCAGAATTGCACTCGGCCGGGACGTTTGGCTTGTTTCATGGTGTGGTTCGAATTTTGGTTGGCCTAGAGCCCTTAGCCATGGTTCAAATCATTCCTTGGCATGTTGGTAAGAGTTTCTGGTCAGTGGTTCAATCCCCAATGGCCGATAGTCTCGAAAACGACACAAGAAAAGAAAATGTGCAGCTGCTGTAATTTTGACAGCAAGTGTGCTGTTGTTCTCAGGCATCCTTTAAGTTCTTGATTGGCTTGTAGCCCATGGCCTTGGACTGGATAGTGCCTCGTCGAGTTAGGAAGGTCAGGTTTTTGGCCATTCGTGATTCGGATCATTTTTGAAGTCGTACGAGAATTTACAGTGCGATGTGCCAAATTGACTATCGAAAGAGCGTTTCAAGTTTTGGCCTCCATTCACCTAAAATTCGACTTGCATCATTTTAGATGCATTAATTCATCATGTTAAGCGTATTTTAATCATGAAAATATGATGTTTCAGTGTTGGCTCGGGTTGGTTCGGAGTCATGATTAAATACGAAGTCGTTCGGTGTAATTGTCACATTTTCGAATGTTGTTGCATAGTTTGGTCCCATAAATCTATTGCATATTTTTCATGGCATATTTAGGTTGCAACGAGCCTGGAGCGATCCAATCCAAGCAGTAAATTATTACAGGATATTTAATTGTGTCATTTAATTATATTACGTGCATAAAAATATAAAATGTTCATTTTTGAGATTATGCGATATTGCTTGTGGACATTTCACTATCATGGGATTAATTCTAAATCTGGTCGCCAGTTACCGGTCAGTTCAGTTTGTACCACCCAGTATACTGTGGATAGTCTGATCAGACGTTCATTATTTTATCCGGTCGCCAGTTACCGGTCATGGGAGCATTTTATTATCCGGTCGCCAATTACCACTCAGTTTCAGTGCAGGGGCCACTTGCGTAGACCATAATCTCAACAGAAAATTTATTACAGGCTATTTCAGTACAGGGCTCCAAGGAGCAAACATTTTCACTATGACTTTCAGTTCAGTTATGCATGTATTATAATCGCTCATGATATGTTATTTTTCACATTGTGCCTCATGACATGATATTTTTACTCCATGAAATTTTTACTATATTTACTCGTTATTTACGATATATGCATGTTGAGTCTTTAGACTCACTAGACTTGATTGTTGTAGGTATTGATGATGCCGGGGCCGAGGGCGGGGACCAGTGAGCTAGCTTAGGTTGACAGTTGTAGAACCCGAGGACCTCATTTTAGCATTTACCATATTTATGCTCAAACAG
Source organism: Primulina eburnea (assembly GCF_022965805.1). NCBI lineage: Eukaryota > Viridiplantae > Streptophyta > Magnoliopsida > Lamiales > Gesneriaceae > Primulina > Primulina eburnea. The sequence goes on from NW_027331639.1 coordinate 142,007, forward strand.
TTTATCCGTTGTTGGATTATTCTTAAATTTTTCTTTTGCAAACAAATAATTTTTTCCGCTGCTATTTTTAATATTTAAACTTTATTTAACGGTCTATTTTATGAATGAGGCATTTTACTTACTTTACAAAGAAGATTTTTAATTTTTCCGGAAATATTCAAACACGAATTTTCGGGCCGTTATATTAGTCCTTTTGACCCGGGACAACATTGAGACTCTATATGCTAGCATTACACTTTGACTTGTTTATCGACTCTTAAGGGGTCATTAGGTGGCAACGTTGGGTGTTCTGTCGAAACATATAGGAGTCTATGCAATGTAGTCGGGGATTCACCGCTTACCTTCGGGTATGGATATCCTATGTGATATCATGTGTATGTAGTTTGAAATCTCTTATCAGAGTATGGTGGTAATTATGAAAGGGGTTTCATAGATTACACCATCGATGCAACTACAATATGACACATAGTATCGATTCATTGAAAACTTTCGATATACCAATGGTTGTCAAATTGATCGGAACATATGAGTTGAAGGGACCGTACTGTACGTCATAGGATCGGTTCTCGTAATAAGAGTGTTTAGAAAGGGGGGTTGAATAAACACTCACACTTAAAAATGTTCTTTAAGAATATTTTGAGTTCAGTTTGGTGACAAACTAAATCTCGGAATCTTGTTGTTCAATAACAATCAGTTAAACTAGAATAGTTGCGGAAAGTAACTAATTGAAAGATAGAATATGAAACTGAAAGAAATATGCAAGGGTTGTTTCTGGATGTTCGGAGAATTTAATTACTCCTATGTCACCCCTTCTATCACAAGGATAGAATATTCACTAAAAGACTTTGATCAAGTACAACACTTGTACAGACCCACTTCAGTTTGGACTTTACAACTACCAAAACTGAAACTCTTAGTTCTACACAATATTTTCAGTACGTAACTGATATTAGCACAATTGAGTCTAACAACTTTTAGAGAGTGCTAATAAGCTCAGATTGTAGCCTTGATTGCTACGAGTAATTCAAATGAGAGTGAGCTGAGATTTTGACAGAGTAACAGCAAGCTTAAGATTGAATGATCGTCTGTACTTTATCTGCTGTTCTTCAGTTATATTTATACTTCTTTTTCAACGGTAACTTTGATATGCAATTGAATTATAGTATCCGTTGATTGCCACTTCATCATTCCTTGGGCAATGTTCTCTTCATTGATTGTGATGCGGCGTCTTAATTGCAATAGCCGAAACACATTGTTCTATGTTGTAATGATTAAAGTGCGAAGTTCTTGTAATCTGTTATGTCTCCTTTGTTCTTTCCCGAGACGTCTTCAGTTGAGAGACTGATCAGTTTCAACTGATCAGTTTAATTTATATCATTGTATCAACTTACTTCAGTTGCCGAATTTTCTTGTGCACATCAGTTGATTCATATTTTTGTTAATCGATTGGTTTATGTTTTGTCAAACTCCAGAATCTAGTTTCCAACAATTTCCCCCTTTATGGTGTTTGACAAAACCAAGTGATTTAAGATCGAATAACTGAGCTCTTCGTAGATTACGGAACTGAATTATAAAATAACTGGGTTCCTTGTAGATAACATAACATCTGAGAATATAATATCTGGATTCCTTGTAGATAATATAACATCTGAGAATATAATATCTAGATTCCTTGTAGATAATATAAAATCTGATAATATAATATCTGATCATATAAGTAATCTGATTAAATCTTCTTCAGCTGCTTTGTCCTTCCCCCTTTTTGTCAAACATCACCATTTTGTCCGACAGCTTTCGAACGTCAATGGTTAGAAGTTTTACATCTGCTGAGAGACTTGAGGCGACAGTTGTGAAGGAAGTTTGAAGCGATGCTATTCGATTAGAAACAGAGGTTTCCAGTCGCTCAACTCTCTGACTGATTACATTCTGAGTTGTACAGAATGAGCTAACTAGCCCATTCTTCATTTCTTGCACAGTCCTGCTAAGAGAGTCCATGTTGGCTTGAAGATTTTTTAGTTTTGCTGAGTCAAATTCAATCGAAGAATCCAATTTGACAGTATGCGACAGCTGTTCGAGTTGAATTTTCTTGATTTCAGCTAGCATCTGCTGCATACTGTACTGTATGTTCTGAATTTCTTCAAGAACAGTATCCATTTCTGTGGATTGAATTGGAGGTTGCTGGCTGGGTGTGTCTGAATGCTTCGATGGTTGTCCAAAAAGAACTAATGCTTGATTAGTTTCCATTGTTCCAACCGTAGACTGAGCTGGAATGTTTTCTTGAATTTGAGATGATGATGGTTGATTTTGATAAAATAATTGTCTGTCTGGCTGAATGATGGAGATGGGTTGTTCATGCATAGGGGCTTTCTGTGTGGGATTAACTGGAATTTGTTCTTGCTCTTTTGATTTAGTGTGCAACTGACTTTCTGCATGTTCAGCAGTTTCTTGGTTTGATGGTTTTGCGTGTTCGTCAGTTTGAACAACTTGTTCAGCAGAACTTTCGGACTGAACTGGTGCTTCAGTTTGAGCTTTTTCTGATGCAGTTATTTCTTTTTCTGATTTTTGGGTTGGTACTTCAGTTTGAGCAGATATAAATGTTTCATCAATGAGGGACTCTGTTGGTGCTTCAGACAATATCTTAATATCTTGCTGTGGTTGTTCAGCTGAATGAGTAACTGAGTCATACTGAGCTTCTAAGGCAACAGCTTGAATGATTTCATCGATGTTTGCCAAGGATAGTTCTTCTTCAGAGTATAACTGATGTTCTGTCTGAGAGGATTTAGGTATTTCCTGAACTGGTTTTTCAGTTGACTGTTGTGGAGATGGTTCTTTTTGTGGAGAGAATGATAAGTCTTTTTCAGTATTTGAGTTGAATGGTTTTTCATGAATAACTAGTTCCTGATCTTCTTCCCAAAATCTTATATCCCTTTGCAGGCTACTAAGATCTGCGTCCAGTTGAGTGAACACAGTTCTATCATTGTATGCAGTTTGACTTGTTGGATGGTAGTTGGACTTCAGCTTTGCTACCATTCTTGCTAACTTTTTGACGCGAATCTGATCAAAGAAGTATTTCTGCATTTCTAATTCTTGTGAAATTGTAGCAGCTTTGACTACTTTCATCACGATTGCTTCCAGTTTGATGAACTTTTTCAGTTGAGATCTATGCTTCAGTTCTTTGGCAAAGATTTCTGTTATGAAGCTTTTCCAACAGTCAAAAGATTTTAATTGTGATGTGGCAAATGCATTGACTTGTTCCCAAACAAGGTTAATGTGTGTTTGAATGGCATTGGATGGCCGGGGTTCTTCAACTAGCTATCCTTTTCCTTTGTCAGTTGAAAGAGTGTGAAGAAGATCCATTCCTGAGTGTGTTGATTGCACTGGTTCCCTTAATATTATACCTTTAGATCTGGCCCTAGGCAAGATGGTAGGGTGATTTACAAGGGTTAATGGGGCTTTAACCTTAGTTGTTGTCTTGGCTTTGGTAACTGGTTCATCAAGTGAGAGTATCTGCAAAGGTATGGCTTGAATAGGTTGTTGATCAGCTGATTGGATAACTTCCATTGTTGATGTTTTGGTTCTTTTAGTCCTTGGTCTTTTGACAAGCCTAGGTGAAGGAGTTTTCTCTGCGTCTGATTCACTGAGAATCAGTTTCTTTTTTGCTGTTTTGACCTTCATGACTGGTGATGGCTCAACTTCCAATTTGCCTTTTGATTGCAAGATGTTTTTGGCAATAAAGACTTTGAATTTTGATGATATTTCAGCATTTTCAGCTACTAAACCCTTCAGTTTTAACAGATAACTGATTTGGATAGCAAAACCACATGATTGTTTGGATGTCTTGAGCATATTCTTCAAGATGTTAAACAGAATATATCTCCAATTTACTTTCTTTTCACTCATGATTATGGTCATTACCTGGAATTTTTCGAGTGTAAGAGCAGCATAAGAACCGGCTTTTGCTAATATTCCCTTTGCTACGATATCAGCTAGCAACTGAATTTCTGGTTTCAGTTCCTTCTTTGGATCGGAAACCTTGATTTTTCGTCCATCAGCAAATAATCGAGACTGCATTTCTTCAATGTCCTGAGTTTTTACTTCAGAAAAATTTACATAACCTTCAGTTGGTAAAGAAAAGATTTCTCCGAAAGATTCCTCAGAAAGGCGTAGCAGCTGATCATTGATAGTCACAGATATAGTGTCATTATTAGTGATAAATCCTTTCCTGTAGAATTCATTGACCTCTTTGAGATATATCTTCTGGGAGGATTGTCCTAAGAACATCCCGAGACCTGTCGACTCAAGCTTTAGAAATACATTCTTAACATCTGCTTCTTGAATCGATAGAGCCGAGTTAAAATCTATGACCATTGCATTTAATATGTGAGCAGGAGTTTGAGTCGCCATTGAAAGCTGAATGATTTCCTGTAGAAACGAAAAATATAGGTTTTCTTTGAAAAGTGAGGATAATCGTGATTGTAAGGAAGACGAACTGAATCAAAGCGGGTAAAGTACTTTTGTTTGTGACTGTTTGAATTATCGGACACGTGTCAGTCAAGGAAAATTTGAGTAAAAAAATGTGTGTACGTGTGCTGTAAACGTGTGTACAATTTTGAGCGGTTAAAAATGTGTCCACGTTATAAACTGAAATTCATCATGATTTGGCAGACAGTCACGTCATTTGATTTGGAATATGATAGGTTTAATTAGGTAACTTATATGAGAAGATTAGTGGAATTAGCAACTGAACGATCAGTTAGTGAGGCTGAGTTCTTTCAGTTGAGAATACACTAACAACTGTCTTCTCAGTTAACTTCTTAAACAACCATTCCCCCTAAATAGATGCGTTATAAAAAAAATAAAGTCGATTAAATAAGATAATCCTGAGGCTAAGTAGAGTAATCATCACTTAAGAAAGTGTCCTTTCATTTTCCCGACTTGGCCTATAAATAAAAATAAAGAAGTTAGTCACAAGTATTAGTAAAAATAATGGAAGGAGCAAGTAGTTCAAACGTCTTTCCATTTTCGCTTGAAGCTCAAAAGGCTGCCATAGAGGACAAGGTTTTTTATGCCAGTCTTCCCTATTGGGAAGAGTTACAGGAGCTGGAGCTTCTGTACAACTCTGGGAGGGTTACCACCTTCAGGCGAATGGCCCAGCTGAGAGAAGTGCGAAGGCACTTAAACATTTCTGTAGAGGTGGATGCTTTCAAGGAGGGCCATGTGACACCCTGACCCGTAACATTAAAATAATACAGCGGAAGTAAAATTTTCTTTAAAACATGGAAGGAGTTTCAAATTACATTTCATAAAAATGTTTACAAAATAAATACATGATCATTCAAATGACATACAAAATACAAAATAATCATTCTTATGATCATGTCCCAAAATAATACAAAATAATCCTCCTTCCAACGGTGTATGCATATGACCCCCATCCACGATCACTGTCCTGGTCGGTCGCTCTTATCTGCATCACATGAAAATAACTTTAATGAGTATAAAAACTCAGCAAGTGGAACTCTACATAGCAATGATACATAGTATACTCTGTAAAACTGGCTTTGAAATCATAAATACCATCAACTCTGAAACATGAATACTGTAGCAATACTGTAGCAATAGCATAGCAATATGATGGTATTCTCTTTTCTATGGTTGGATTGATATCAATAGTATCTATGACTGTGGTTGCAAATATCCCATCGATATAAATCGATAACTGTGAGGGGATAAAAGCCTATGGTCGATGATCATCTAATTGCATGCAATGCTCTGACTATGATTTATCAATCCAATAGAAACATTTGAACTCTGAATAACATTTAAAGCCGTCGTTTCACAATCTCATAATATCTCTTGTATTCCCTTTTAACAATAGTGAGACATCAATGCCTCCAATAGATAATCAATGAAATCAATACATAACAATGGATCAATGGAAGGGAATAACACTTTGAAATCTTTAAAACACAATACATATATCATCATGTGAGCAAAAAGGATGAAATTCCACTTACAAACCAATAGAACACCTCCAAACTAACTCTTGGTACACCACCTACAATAATAATCCATAAATAACACCAATATCAACTCTATATCCAAGAATACAAGTCAAATATTCCATTAAACCAACAAAACATCAAGCCCAAGTAAACCCTTAACTCAAAACCTTAATAGAATCGCACCAAAAGCTTACCTAAGCTTCCTTATACCACGGAGAACGTCGATCTCAAGTCGGAAATCGAAAAAAAGCCAAGAATCAAAGGTGGGAAGCAATTGAAATGGATGAAAACCCTTGCCAAAAGAGAGAAAATCGGAAATGGAGGAAAGAAGATAAGGTAGGTATGGCCAACAACTCCCGAAAAGTCACTTAAAAACTCGCCCATACTTACACCGCGGGTGCGGTCACACAAGCACCGCGGGTGCGCTAAGCTCACGGCATTCCAACAAAATTCCATGCACGAACACCGCGGGTGCGGTGCTACAATTACAGCGGGTGCGGTGCACACCGCGGGTGCGGTCCTTGCACTGCCGCGGGTGCGGTCATGCCACGGCCTTCCAAAACCAAAATGATGAATAGTACACCGCGGGGGCACTCCTCTAAGAGCGCGGGTGCACTCTTGCTACGGCAATGAACAGTAATAAGGCCACAAAAATAGATCCGAAACGCTGAAACGAACAATCAACACCAACTAATACCTCAATAAAACAATAACCAATAATACTATGGCCCAAAACACAACTCTAAACATCTAATCATAAAACCCAAATAACAAGTAAAGCTTAAACCGTACCGTACACCGGGCTCGGCTATTACAATCTCCCCTCCTTAGAGGAATTTCGTCCGCGAAATTGACGTCACTGCACGAACAATTCAGGATACTTCTCTCTCATCTCAATCTCTGGTTCCCACGTAGCCTTCTCGATCAAATGGTTCCTCCAAAGGACTTTAACGATGCCGATCTCTTTATTCCTCAAAACTCTAACTGTGCGATCCAAAATCTGGACCGGAATCTCTTGGTACATCAAATTCGGCGTCAAGTCCAATGGCTCGTGGTGAAGAACATGGGAAGGATCTGCAATATACTTCCTGAGCATCGATACGTGAAACACATTATGGACTCTGTCAAGATCGGGCGGTAGGGCTAATCTGTAGGCTCGGTCGCCAACTCTGTCCAATATCTCGAATGGACCAATGAATCTAGGACTCAACTTACCCTTCTTGCCAAATCTCATCACACCCTTGAGAGGTGCTATCTTCAGAAATACATGATCGCCTACCTCGAACTGCAAAGGCCTACGACGAACATCTGCATAGCTCTTCTGCCTCGATTGAGCAGTCTTCATCCTCTCTCTGATCACAGCAACAACATCGGCCGTCTGCTAGACCAACTCTGGTCCCAACATCTTCCTCTCACCAACCTCATCCCAAAACAAAGGAGATCTGCACTTCCTGCCATAAAGTGCCTCATACGGTGCCATGCCAATCGACGCCTGGTAGCTATTGTTGTACGTGAACTCCACAAGTGGCAATTTAGAATCCCAGCTACCAGAATAGTCAATAGTACAAGCTCTGAGCATATCCTCAAGAATCTGAATAACTCTCTCTGACTGACCGTCGCTCTGAGGATGATAAGCTGTACTGAAAGCTAATCGAGAACCCATAGCTCTATGAAGACTCTTCCAAAATTCGGAGGTAAACCTGGGATCACGATCAGACACAATCGACACGGGCACACCATGAAGTCTAACAATCTCTGCAATGTAGTCCTCGGCATACTGATTCATCGAGTACGTCGTCTTGACTGGAAGGAAATGAGCTGACTTGGTCAATCTATCAACAATGACCCAAATGGAATTATAACCTTTCGGCACTCTGGGAAGACCAGTCACGAAATCCATCGTGATATGCTCCCACTTCACTGAGGAATCGGCAAAGATAGCAATGTCCCAGCAGGTCTCTGATGCTCAATCTTCACCTGCTGACAAGTAAGGCACTGAGAAATGAACAAAGCAACATCTTTCTTCATACCTGGCCACCAGTGGAGTCGACGAAGATCCTGATACATCTTCGTACTGCCTGGATGAATCGAATAAGGTGCGGTATGAGCCTCTGTCAAGACGTCTCTACGAATATCGTCGCCAATAGGAACACAAATGCGGCCTCTGAAAGTCACCAATCCATCACCATTCGAACCAAACTCTGAATTACCCCTCTCCTCAGCTCTAGCTCTCAACTCTGTCAACTGAACATCAGTCGACTGCTCTCTACGGATCCTGTCCGTCAAAGTAGATCGAATGACCAACGCTGAAAAGCGAGCAATGGTACCTGGAATCACCAGATCAATCTCCTCTCTCTGCAAATCCATCAACAAAGGCCTCTGAAACAAAGAACTCAAAGAAGCACTCGACTTGCGACTCAACGCATCTGCCACAACGTTCGCCTTCCCTGGGTGGTAACTGATAGTCACATCATAATCCTTGACAAGCTCTAACCACCTCCTCTGTCGCATGTTGAGCTCTTTCTGCGAAAACAGATACTTCAAACTCTTGTGGTCTGTGAAGATCTCACACTTTTCGCCATACAGATAATGTCTCCAAATCTTCAGGGCGAAAACCACAGCTGCTAGCTCCAAATCATGCGTCGGATAATTCTTCTCATAGTCTTTCAACTGGCGAGAAGCATAGGCAATAACCTTACCTCGTTGCATCAGAACTGCACCAAGGCCTCTCTTCGACGCATCGGTATAGACAACGAAATCCTCAGAACCACTAGGCAAAGAAAGAACAGGAGCTGTCGTCAATCTATCCTTCAGCTCTTGGAATGCACTCTGGCAATCGATAGACCACTCGAACTTCACAGTCTTCCTCGTCAAATTGGACAATGGCAGGGCAATCTTGGAAAAACCTGAAATGAAACGACGATAATAACCCGCCAAACCAAGGAAACTGCGTACCTCAGAGACAGTAGTAGGAATAGGCCAATTCTGAATCGCCTCTATCTTCAATGGATCAACAGCAATGCCATCTCTCGAAACAACATGGCCTAGGAAAGAAATCTGATCCAGCCAAAACTCACACTTCTTCAGCTTGGCAAACAACCTCTTCTCTCGCAACAACTGAAGCACCACTCTGAGATGCTCTGCATGAAGCTCTCTGGTCTTGGAATAGATAAGAATATCGTCGATGAAAACAATGACGAAGCTATCCAAGAACGGCTTGAACACTCGGTTCATCAGGTCCATGATGACTGAAGGGGCATTGGTCAAACCAAAAGACATCACAAGAAACTCAAAATGACCATACTTGGTCCTGAAAGCCGTCTTAGGGACATTAGACTCCCTAACCTTCAACTGATAGTAGCCAGACCGAAGATCAATCTTCGAAAACACAGTGGCACCATGGAGCTGATCAAACAAATCATATATCCGTGGCAACGGATACTTGTTCTTGACAGTCACTTTGTTGAGCTCCCTGTAGTCGATACACAGCCACAAAGAACCATCCTTCTTCTTAACAAAAAGAACTGGAGCTCCCCAAGGCGAAGAACTCGGGCGAATGAAACCCTTATCTAGAAGATCCTGCAACTGTGCCTTCAACTCCTTCATCTCAGTAGGAGCCATCTGGTACGGAGCCTTAGAGATAGGAACCGTACCAGGAGCTAGATCGATAACGAACTCAACATCTCTGTCCGGCGGCAAACCCGGAACATCATCCTCAAACACATCAGCAAACTCCCTCACAACATCAATATCATCTACATTCAACTTAATCAGTCTATCAACATCCACAATAGAAGCAAGAAACCCATCGCAACCTCTACACAGCAATCTCTCAGCCTCAAGAAAAGAAATAAAAGGAAGGACCAGCGAAGTACCTGAGCTGGCGAGAACTCCTCCCTGGCCATCATCTGCAAAAGTCACCTTCTTAGCAACACAATCGATAACTACACGGTAAGTCGAAAGCCAATCCATGCCAAGAATAACATCGAAGGCAACCATAGGGATAACAATCAAATCAGCGAAGACAACTCGCTCCTCAATACGAACAGGACACGCAAAGACAATCGATGTCGGGCACAAGACATCTCCCGAAGGCAAAACAACACTAAGCTGAATGGGAAGAATAGAAGGAACTATACCCAAAGATCTCAAAAACAAATCAGACATAAAAGAATGAGTAGCACCAGTATCAATCAAAGTAGTAGCTACTCTGCCTGAAATCAAAATAGTACTAGAGATCAATGAAGAATCATGATTAATACCTTCCTTCGTCATCGCAAAGATACGACCCTGCACCTTCCCTTGGCTAGCTCCTCGTGGACAATCTCTGGCAACGTGGCCGGCCGTGCCACAACGAAAACAAGTATGAGTGCCCAATCTGCACTCTCCTCGATGATGCTTGCCACACTTTGGACACAAAGGCTTCTCGGGATCAAATGGAACTGGCGATGGTCTAGGACTCGGCTCCATCTTGCCCTTGCCCTTGAAACGATCCCTGCCCCTCTGATTAGAACCCTGGCCTCTCTGAGCAACAGCTTGATGCCTCTCTTGCCTCTCCCTGGCGATGTCCTTCTCATCCTGCGCGGCCAACAATGCTTTGGACACAATCTCCTTGAAAGTAACAGCTTTGGACATGTTGATATCACGACGAATCTCAGCTCTAAGGCCTCGAATGAAATGAGCGCCTTTATCTTTATCATTGGATGCAACATACGGAGCAAATAGGCAACCCTCTTCAAACTTCAGAATATACTGACTAACATCCATGCTCCCATGACGAAGCTCCAAGAACTCCGTAACCTTCCTCGCTCGAAGTGCATCGGGAAAATACTTGTCGTAGAACAGGTCAGTGAACTCTGACCACTTCAGTGTCGCAACATCAACTCCGACTTTCGTGGCATTCCACCAGATGCGGGCAGCCTTAACCAACATGAAAACAGCACAACTGGTCCTGTCTTTGTCCTCATACTGGAGATGATCGAAGATAGCTTCAAGCGCCTTGACCCACTCGACAGCAACTAGAGGATCGGTGCTACCTGCGAATTCCGGTGGATCCATTCTCTTGAAAGCAGAAAAGACGGCATCAGTGCCAACTGCCTGAGCAACCTGACCTCTCACTTGGCCTCGACCCTGTCCTGCTCCTTCCAATCGGAGCAACTGCTGAATCTGATCGCTATGAACTTTGGCCTTCTCCTTAAGCAACTTGCCGAACTCGTCGACAACTCTCGAGGAAGAACTATCCTCACCCTCTGCCGCCTTACGCTTAGGAGGCATACTCTACAATTGCTCACAAGACACCAATCAATATATATAACAATGGATAGATTCAAGAAAACATACCCGGACAGTTGAAAGTAGACGAAGTCATATGCATTGGTCCGAAGAACACCGCTCTGATACCACTAAATGTGACACCCTGACCCGTAACATTAAAATAATACAGCGGAAGTAAAATTTTCTTTAAAATATGGAAGGAGTTTCAAAATAAATTTCATAAAAATGTTTACAAAATAAATACATGATCATTCAAATGACATACAAAATACAAAATAATCATTCTTATGATCATGTCCCAAAATAATACAAAATAATCCTCCTTCCAACGGTGTATGCATATGACCCCCATCCACGATCACTGTCCTGGTCGGTCGCTCTTATCTGCATCACATGAAAATAACTGAAATGAGTATAAAAACTCAGCAAGTGGAACTCTACATAGCAATGATACATAGTATACTCTGTAAAACATGGCTTTGAAATCATAAATACCATCAACTCTGAAACATGAATACTGTAGCAATACTGTAGCAATAGCATAGCAATATGATGGTATTCTCTTTTCTATGGTTGGATTGATATCAATAGTATCTATGACTGTGGTTGCAAATATCCCATCGATATAAATCGATAACTGTGAGGGGATAAAAGCCTATGGTCGATGATCATCTAATCGCATGCAATGCTCTGACTATGATTTATCAATCCAATAGAAACATTTGAACTCTGAATAACATTTAAAGCCGTCGTTTCACAATCTCATAATATCTCTTGTATTCCCTTTTAACAATAGTGAGACATCAATGCCTCCAATAGATAATCAATGAAATCAATACATAACAATGGATCAATGGAAGGGAATAACACTTTGAAATCTTTAAAACACAATACATATATCATCATGTGAGCAAAAAGGATGAAATTCCACTTACAAACCAATAGAACACCTCCAAACTAACTCTTGGTACACCACCTACAATAATAATCCATAAATAACACCAATATCAACTCTATATCCAAGAATACAAGTCAAATATTCCATTAAACCAACAAAACATCAAGCCCAAGTAAACCCTTAACTCAAAACCTTAATAGAATCGCACCAAAAGCTTACCTAAGCTTCCTTATACCACGGAGAACGTCGATCTCAAGTCGGAAATCGAAACAAAGCCAAGAATCAAAGGTGGGAAGCAATTGAAATGGATGAAAACCCTTGTCAAAAGAGAGAAAATCGGAAATGGAGGAAAGAAGATAAGGTAGGTATGGCCAACAACTCCCAAAAAGTCACTTAAAAACTCGCCCATACTTACACCGCGGGTGCGGTCACACAAGCACCGCGGGTGCGCTAAGCTCACGGCATTCCAACAAAATTCCATGCACGAACACCGCGGGTGTGGTGCTACAATTACAGCGGGTGCGGTGCACACCGCAGGTGCGGTCCTTGAACTGCCGCGGGTGCGGTCATGCCACGGCCTTCCAAAACCAAAATGATGAATAGTACACCACGGGGGCACTCCTCTAAGAGCGCGGGTGCACTTTTGCTACGACAATGAACAGTAATAAGGCCACAAAAATAGATCCGAAACGCTGAAACGAACAATCAACACCAACTAATACCTCAATAAAACAATAACCAATAATACTATGGCCCAAAACACAACTCTAAACATCTAATCATAAAACCCAAATAACAAGTAAAGCTTAAACCGTACCGTACACCGGGCTCGGCTATTACAGGCCATCTCTATGAGCTGATGCTTCGCAAGGAGCTAGAGATTCTTAATGGCATTGCTTCTTCCCACAGCTTCTGCAAAACTTCTTCCTTCGCTCTAGCTGTTTGGATGAGGATGTGGATAGCTAGTGTAGAAGAAATTTATGAAAATGTAGTTCTCTCCAAAATTTAAGGATAAATAAAATCTTTATTTTGATAATGCGTCGTTTTTCTTTGTTTTTGCACGCAACGATCTGTATGAGATTAAACACATGGAGTAATGACACACTAAGAAACATCAGTTGTGATAAGTAATCAAATGAACTGTTGAGAAACTAATTATCATAAGTTGATGATAAACTGATACTATTTAAACAGCTGTTAAGAACAATCAAACTGGTGTCAGTTGATAATGAACAACTGATAACTTAAAAGTCCTCGGTATATGTGAAAGACTCTTTAATTGACTTGAGACTCTTCAACTTCTCCATCGTAATTTTCCTATAAATAGGATGATAAAACATGTGTTTTAATATCAGTTCAAAAATATTTCAATATGTCCGATTCTGATGCATGCAACATTACTCATGTCCATGTGACTGAGCAATCAACCCATCGTTTAATAAATATCAAAAGAAAGATAGAGATATATGTCCTGCAGAAAGTGTTGTCAACATGGGAGAAGATTCATGAATTGAAGAGGATTAGTGACAGTGATGCTGTTCCTACTCGTGCTCAGGAGGCAAGAGCATTGAAGTATCTTGAACGTTTTGAAGTTAGGCATGTTAGAGATTTGGTGGAGGACAACTGTCTTTTGGAGGCATTGCTGTGGAAAGAGTGGCATGTTGTTGATAAGATTTCGAAATCTTGGGCATTTGCTAGAGTTCGAATTTATGAGTTAAATGATTGGGTTAGAGCATGGCTAGATTCAGTTGATGCCATGATATCTTCTGTAAAATGGGAAAGTTGGTATTCATAATAAAGTGTTATTTTCTATTTGTTGTGTTCTTATTTTCTGTATATGATTTTGTTAGTATAACAATATTACTAAAAATTTCTAAGATAAGTCGATTAAACCAAGAATATTTCGAAAATAAGAAAACTTAGCCTCAGGTAATGGTTTTGTGAAGATGTCAGCTGCTTGCTGTTCAGTTGAGATATATTCTAGCCGAATATCCTTTTTTAATGCATGATCCCTGATGAAGTGATGCCTGACATCTATATGTTTGGTCCTTGAGTGAAGAACTGGATTGTAGGTGATGGCAATTGTGCTGGTATTATCACAAAATATGGGTGATTCTATTGATGTTACTCCAAAATCCTTCAGTTGTTGCTGAATCCAGATCAGTTGTGCACAACAGCTACCAGCAGCAAGATATTCTGCTTCTGTTGTTGAGGTAGCTATGGATGTCTGCTTCTTGCTGAACCAAGAGATCAGTCTATCTCCTAAGAATTGACAAGATCCACTTGTACTTTTACGATCAAGCTTACATCCTGCATAATCTGCATCTGAGTATCCAACCAAATTGAAGGTGGAGTCTTTGGAATACCATAGTCCAACATTTTGTATATCCTTAAGATATCTCAGAATTCTTTTGGCAGCTGAGAAATGTGATTGCTTAGGGTTTGCTTGAAATCTGGCACACATACAGACAACAAAAACAATATCAGGGCGACTGGCTGTTAGGTATAGCAGTGAACCTATTAACCCTCTGTATAATGTCGCCTCTACTGATATTCCCCCTTCGTCAGTGTCTAATTTAACTGATGAGCTCATGGGAGTTGTTGCGGCTGAACATGATTCCATACCAAATTTCTTTAGCAGCTCCTTTGTATATTTTGTTTGACTAATGAATAATGCCAGTTTCCAGTTGCTTCACTTGCAGTCCAAGAAAGAATGTCAGTTCACCCATCATACTCATTTCAAACTTATCCTGCATTAACTTAGAAAACTTTTCACACAATTTGGGGTTAGTTGACCCAAAAATTATATCATCAACATAAATCTGAACTAATAAGATATGATTATTTTTAGTAAATTTGAACAAGGTCTTATCAACTGATTCAACTGAAAAGTCATGATCAGTTAGGAATTTTGAAAGAGTTTCGTACCAAGCCCTAGGAGCTTGTTTAAGACCATATAATGCTTTGTTCAAATAGTACACATGATCAGGAAATTTGTGGTTTACAAAACCTGGAGGTTATTCGACATATACTTCTTCTTGTAACTGACCATTTAGGAATGCACTTTTCACATCCATCTGATAAACTTTGAAGTTTTTGTGAGATGCATAAGCAAGAAATATTCTGATTGCTTCCAATCTTGCAACTGGATCATACGTCTCATCGTAGTCAATTCCTTCTTCTTGCCTATATCCTTGTGCTACTAGTCTAGCTTTGTTGCGTATAACTGAGCCATCTTCATTTAGCTTATTCTTGTACACACATTTTGTTCCTATAATGGTTTTTGAAGTTGGTCTTGGAACTAAGTTCCAGACGTTATTGTGAGTGAACTGATTCAGCTCTTCTTTCATAGCATTTACCCAGTTAGGATCAGCAAGAGCTTCATCAGTTTTCTTTGGTTCCAGTTGTGAGACGAAGGCTGAGTGAATAAATAAATTTAACATTTGATTACGAGTTCTTACAGAATCAGATGGATTTCCTATTACCAGATGAGGTGGATGTGATTTTATCCATCTGTATTCTGTATTTGTTGCATCAGCAACTTCTTCAGTTGGCATCTGAGTGCAATTTTCAGCTTCAGTTGATGTCTCAACAGCTGGTATTTGAATGTTATCAGTTTCCTTTAATAACTGATTGTTGTCATTGACTTCATGCTCATTTAATTGATCTAAAATCTCTGGTTCTGGTGTTTGGAAGATGTCTTGATTGTTATGACTTTCATCTTTATCATCATCGTCCAAACTAATATTTGTCAATCGATCAGCTAGCTCAACTTGATCAGTTGGCTTATCAGTTAGTACATTTTCATCAAAATTAACATGCGCAGATTCTTCAACATTTAAAGTTTTCTTATTAAAGACTCTATAAGCTATACTAACTGATGAATATCCAAGGAAAATACCTTCTGTAGATTTGGCATCAAATGCTTTTAAGTAATTTTTACTATTATCATGAATGAAGCATCTACAGCCGAATATTTTGAAATAGGTGATTATACTCTTTCTTCCATGCCAGATCTCATATGGTGTTTTCATATGATTCTTATTACTCATCGATCTGTTCTGAGTATAACACGCAGTGTTTACTGCCTCTGCCCAAAATCTTTGAGAAATCCTAGAATCAGCAAGCATTGTTCTAGCAGCTTCTTTTAGGGTCCTATTTCTTCTCTCAGCTACACCGTTTTGCTGAGGAGTTCTTGCTGCTGAAAGCTCATGCTTGATTCCAGCATTTTCTAGAAAGCTTGAAAGTGTTTGATTGATGAATTCAGTTCCTCGATCAGATCTGATTCGATCAATCCCAACTGGGTTTTCATTTAAAAGTCTTTTGAAGAGTTTAATCAGTTGTACAGCTGTATGGTATTTGGATTTTAGAAATATAACCCAAGTAAATCTTGAAAAGTCATCTACGACCACCAGGGTGTATTTCATTCCACCTAAGCTCATGACTGGAATTGGACCGAAGAGATCCATGTGCAATAGTTCTAAGCATCGGGATGAAGATTTACAGCCCTTGTTTTTGAAAGAAGATCGTACCTGTTTTCCATACTGACATGCTGATCAAAGTTTTTCTTTTGAAAAATTTATTTTGGGCAGACCAGTTACAAGTTCATGTTTACTCAGATAAGCAATGGATTTAAAGTTTAAATGATTTAATCTTTTATGCCATAGCCAGTTTTGAGATGAATTTGAAGCAATGAAGCAAACTGGTGCATGAGGCTGTTCATTCCAACTGACTTTATATGTGTTTCCACATCGTTTGCCAGTTAGTATGATTTCATCAGTTGATGTTTTAAATGAGCATGAGTTTTTATCAAATTGTACCAAAAATCCATTGTCGCATAACTGACTTATACTAATCTAGTTATACTTTAGATTTTCGACCAATAAAACATCTTTAATAGTAAAGTTACCATGGATAATCTTACCCTTACCCACGGTTTTACCTTTGGAATTATCTCCAAAACTGATGTTTAGACCACTATATTTGGTCAGTTGAGATAGCATACTTGCATCTCCTGTCATATGTCGTGAGCATCCGCTGTCCAAATACCATATTGAATTTTTATCTGTACCTGTTACCTGCAAGCACATACATAATATGATTTGGTACCCATATCTATTTGGGTCCACGACTTATTAGTCCCTTTGGAATCCATACTTGGATTAGTCTAACTGTCTTTCCAGTAGCTGTGTTCCAAATTGTTTTTCTCGGCTTCTGTGTGTTAGGTGTGTGTTGTACAGATGACACAGTATGCATTTTGGCTTGGTTCGACTGATTGTTTAGTCTGTATCTTTTCTGGACTGGTTTGCAGTTGTGATAATTCGAATAGTTATTTGAGCGATTCCTTCCAAACCTTTTTGATGACTGAATTACTGAGTCAGTAGAGATTTTTGGACTGTAACCAACTCCATGTCTTTTGGCCTTATACATATTCTCAATGGATTGTACATTCATTTTGCTAGGCTCAAATTTTTCTTGATCTACTGTTGATCTAACAAATTGAATGTACTTTCCTTTGTTTACTGTCAACTGTGGTTGTGTATCTTTTGAAAATGTTTCTCCTTGATTACTGAAACCTAAACCAGTTTTGTCAGAAAGTGATTTTTGTGAATTATGCATCTCATTCAATGCAGTAGATGACTTATTCCAATATTGAATGAGTTCAGTGTGTTTTGAATTTTCAAGGA
The DNA here is from genome assembly GCF_022965805.1 of Primulina eburnea. NCBI lineage: Eukaryota > Viridiplantae > Streptophyta > Magnoliopsida > Lamiales > Gesneriaceae > Primulina > Primulina eburnea. Next base: position 159,871 of record NW_027331639.1, read on the forward strand.
TCAATTTCTGGATCAGTGACTGATCTTTCTTTCTCTCCGCTTTTAGTTCAGCAATTTCCCTTCTTAGACTCAACTCATCAACTGATTCATCAGTTTTGGTTTTGTTGTCTATGGGATCATTTTGCTTTGATTTTATTTCCTCACATGATGATGCAAGTTTCTGGTACTCATTTACCATATCATGCAATGTCAAAATGAGTTCTTCTCTTGTAAAGTCAATTGAACTAAAATCAAATACCTGTTGACTTGTAGATTCTGCTTCAGCATCATTTGCCATTAGACATTTGACTTCCTCTACATCACTTGAGCTATATGAGCTTTCTGGTTCTGATTCGTCACTATCAGTTTCTGCCCATTTGGATTTGTTCTCTTCAGCTAATAGAACTTCGTATTTCTTTCTGTTGGTTTTCTTATCATCTCTGGGCCTTCTCTTATGCTCATATGGTTTCTTTCTTCTGTCAGTTGATCCTTGACTGTCCTTTTTAGGTTTAGGACAGTCTGCAATGTAATGACCTGTTTTGCCACAATTGTAGCAAGCATTTGTTTCTTCTTTTGAATTATTTTTCTGGTATTGCTTCTGAAAGTTTCCTTGGTTCTTTCTCATGAACCTCCCTAACTTTTTGATGAATAATGACATTGCATCATTGCTTAACTGATCAGCAGATTTCTCAGCTGAACTGTTTGATTCAGTTCTGACAGCTGCTATAGCAGTTGTAGTTGTAGGAGTAGATGGTTCTCCTTCTCTGTTCTGCAATTCAAATTCATAAGCTTTTAAGTCAGCAAACAGTTCATGAATTTCGATCTGGTTCAAGTCTTTTGATTCTCTCATAGCCATAGTTTTGACGTCCCATTCCTTTGGAAGACCTCTCATTATTTTTAATGCAACCTCTTTGTTAGTATGCACTTTTCCGAGTGCATTTAACTCATTTACAATACTGCTTACCCTTTCATCATACTTATTCATTGACTCTCCAACCTTCATTTTGATATTGTCAAATTTCTGGACAGCAACAGATAGTTTGTTTTCTTTTGTTTGGTCATTTCCTTCATACAACTGAATCAACTTCTCCCAAATTTCTTTTGCTGTTTTGCACATCCTTATTTTGTTGAAGGTTGCTTTATCCAGTGTCTTGTATAGAGTATCTTTGGCCACATTGTCAAGATTGGCTTTTCTCTTGTCCTCAGTTGTCCATTCTTCTCTGGGCTTCTGAATTCTCTGTGGTGCCCCTTCAGTTATGGCTATTGCTGTGTTTGCTTTCAGAATCTTCATGGGTCCGTCTGTTATGACAAACCACATATCATCATCTTGTGCAGCTAAGTGAGCCTGCATTCTGATTTTCCAGTCATCAAAATCTTCTCTTGAGAACATATGAATTTTATTGAAAGAAGTCATGCTAGCAGATTTATAGATCAGAAGTATTCAAAAACAAGATTCAACTCGCTCTGATACCACTTGATAGGATCGGTTCTCGTAATAAGAGTGTTTAGAAGGGGGGGTTGAATAAACACTCACACTTAAAAATGCTCTTTAAGAATATTTTGAGTTCAGTTTGGTGACAAACTGAATCTCAGAATCTTGTTGGTCAATAACAATCAGTTAAACTAGAATAGTTGCGGAAAGTAACTAATTGAAAGATAGAATACGAAATTGAAAGAAATATGCAAGGGCTGTTTCTGGATGTTCGGAGAATTTAATTACTCCTACGTCACCCCTTCTATCACAAGGATAGGATATTCACTAAAAGACTTTGATCAAGTACAACACTTGTACAGACCCACTTTAGTTTGGACTTTACAACTGCCAAAACTGAAACTCTTAGTTCTACACAATATTTTCAGTACGTAACTGATATTAGCACAATTGAGTCTAACAACTTTTAGAGAGTGCTAATAAGCTCAGATTGTAGCCTTGATTGCTATGAGTAATTCAAATGAGAGTGAGCTGAGATTTTGACAGAGTAACAGCAAGCTTAAGATTGAATGATCGTTTGTACTTTATATGCTGTTCTTCAGTTATATTTATACTTCTTTTTCAACGGTAACTTTGATATGCATTTGAATTATAGTATCCGTTGATTGCCACTTCATCATTCCTTGGGCAATGTTCTCTTCATTGATTGTGATGCGGCGTCTTAATAGCAATAGCCGAAACACATTGTTCTATGCTGTAATGATTGAAGTGCGAAGTTCTTGTAATCTGTTATGTCTCCTTTGTTCTTTCCCGAGACGTCTTCAGTTGAGAGACTGATCAGTTTCAACTGATCAGTTTACTTTATATCATTGTATCAACTTACTTCAGTTGCCGAATTTGCTTGTGCACATCAGTTGATTCATATTTTGTTAATCGATTGGTTTATGTTTTGTCAAACTCCAGAATCTAGTTTCCAACAGTACGCTAACCATAATTGAATAGTTCTTGCAGGCACTATCATTTGATACCTAGGGAATCATGTAAGCGATGCTGCTAGGCGTTTAACATGATTGGTTGGGTACTATCAGACTTGAGTTCTGACGTTCTTGTTATCAAGGAGTTGATAAGTAAGAATGGAGCAATTGGGGTATGCTCATATAAGGACATGTTTAGTCCGAATTACATGGAGATGTGAACCCACGGCTAGTTGTATCAATGAACCATTGAGGGCCACACAAGTACTACCTTTCTAGATCCCGTTGAGAAGTAAAATAGTTCAATGTGTTGAATGGCTTATAAAGGAGTTTATAAGCGTAATGAAAAATAGAAGTATGGCTTCTATGAGGGAAATGTAACTTTTAATTTGTGGAAGTGTTCCTAAAATTAAAGTTGGCCAAATAAATAATGTATTTGAAAATTATGATTTTCATAAACATTATTATGGACTAAATTAAATTAATTCAAGTTTTGAATTAAATAAACACTAGTGGGTCTAGTAGAGTCCAAATAATTAAATTAATTCAAGTGTTGAATTAATTAAATCATATTGGGTCTTGTAGAGTAATTATTCAACTAGTGACTTGAGTAAATTCAAGTAATGCTTAATTAGTCTCAAATTTGTTTGAGATAATTAAATTAAATCCATGGATTTTTAATTGTTAAAAATCAAATAAAAATGCATGCATGGGAGGTGAAGAGTTGGGAGACAACTTTTTGTACAACCAAGGCATGGCATGCACATGCTTAACTCAACTTTTTCAAGGACCAAGAAAAGTCTTCCACTCTCCCTTCACTCCTCACTTGGCCGAAATTTTGAGAGCTACTCTCCTTCATTTTTCTCTCAATTTTCATCTTCAATTGTTGAGGATAGAAAATACTTCTCCTTGAAAAATCTTCTTATTTTTCTAGTGCAAAAGAAGGGTTCTAGCTAGCAAGTGGTGGGGCTAATTTTGAAGGAAAGGAGGAAGCTTGTAGATCAACTCATCCCTTCAAGAGCTTAGTTGTTTGACAACTAAGTTGGAGCTGTGGGGACCCGGGCTCTAACTCAATTCTTTTGGGATTTATTGGATCTTTGATAGAAAATGTGGGTCAAAATTTTGCTTTTAATATTAAATCAAATGTATAAATAAAGCAAGATGTCTCTATTTTATTTCAACAAACATAAATACAAACATGTCTTGTTTCAACACTTATATACAAACTATATTAGCATTGTCCAAACATCTAAACCACCAGTTCTTCTTCCATGCTCGTGTTCACCACTCTATCAATCTCTCATCCTTGTCGAGACCCAGATCATGTCCCACCTGTTGCCATGCACACATACAGACACAACAACAGCCGGAAACTCCGGTGAGAACGAATCCCAGTATAAAACATGATTACATGCATATACACAATCATAAATCATGAACATGCTATTATCATGAAGCAAAGTAATAGCAAAAGGTTCCATAATCTAGTAAACCAAGTCGATATAAACATGCAACTCAATCAAATAATATCTTGACTCGACTCAACTCTAACTCTAGGGATCCTGGTGTGAATAAGACGTCACTGTCTATCACCTACCCTCCCAATCGGGGTAACGATACGTCTTATTCCTAGACTTCGGCCCTGTCTGTATCGGATGTCTACAATCGGAGTCGATCTTCTCCTATGCGCCGATACCACCGAACGTCTAGTTTGGCAAGTCTGCCAATGACTTCTATCTCAATGCTTGAATATAAATCTATAAACAAAGCATAATCGAAATCAAACATAAACAATAATCTAGTATGTGATTTTGGGAAACTCCAACCAAGTCTGATTCGAGTCATATCTACCGAATTCACATGAATTATACATTTCTTGCAGTTGAAATCAACCGAGATCTTGAAGTCGAATATCAAATCTATCAATTCAATTCTGAAATGACAATGTTGAGAGGTACCATATCAAAATACAACTCAAAGCGAGTCTTATACAAATCATATTCAATATCGGTATAAATCTACAGCATAACGGCGTAGTTTCTCAATACCGATCAACTCAACCAATAATAGTATATAACAATCAACTCATAACCATCACAATATATACACCGTCATCTAAAAATCGATATCCCCTCATACACATATATACTGCAATTTCATAACAATTGTATACGACATCCGATAATCCGTCCGGTTGCGAATATACCATGCTCAACATATCAAGAACACATAATAACCATCATAACATAATTCTTTCAACATCTAAACTTTAAAACATGCTGAAACTGAACAATTCTTACATCCTTAGATAGCTCTTGATGAGAAGAGCAAGAATCTATGCTTGGATTGAAGTTTGGATGGTTAGATGTTGCACAAGCTCAATTCGCAGATGGAAGGAACCTTGCACCTTTTACGGAAATGTTTAGAGTTTCGTTGCTGTTGAAGAAAGACAATTGAAGGACAACACATAATATATGCATGGCAAAGGCAAGTGTCATATTCTTCACTCCACACGTCACACCGCAGGGGCGCCCACTTCTTACCACGGGTGCGCCGAGCTCACGGCATCCCTTTCTAAATTTTCAAATTAAACGACCGCGGGTGCGGTCTTGTTGGCACCGCAGGTGCGGTGTTACTTCGGCCACCCCATCATAAAAATCCTAATTAGCGACCGCAGGTGCGCTGTTTCTTGCCCGCAGGTGCGGTGACCATACTGTAAAAATAGCATACCCTAGTGCCTCTTCACCGCGGGTGCGGTCCAACCATGAGTGTAGGTGCGGTGATGTCTATGTTTCAAACCCTAATTTTTCATGCCTTTTCCATGTCTTTCTTACACCCATCTCACTTAGTGCCTCTCATTACATGTCATGCATTCTCATATCTTCGAATATCACATCAATGAAGACTAATAAATCTCAAGCCTTACATTTCTCCCTCTCTAAGAAATGATTTCGCCCTCGAAATCGCAGGCAATCTATCAAATCATATATGAAAAGCAATATAATCAAAACTGAAGACATACTCACATCATGTAAATAACTCAGGATGTCTCTGTCTCATATCTGCTTCTGTCTCCCAAGTCGCTTCCTCGATTCCATGACGACTCCACTGAGCTTTCACAAGCGGAATAGTCTTCGTTCTGAGCTGCTTCTCTTTCCGGTCAAGAATCTGTATCGGTTGCTCAACATAACTCAAAAGTCTGATCCCGCTCGGCTTCGTCAGGCTGAATGACATGAGAAATACTTGGCATATATCTACGCAACATCGATACATGAAAAACGTCATGTATCCCAGATAAAGAAGGAGGAAGAGCAACTCGATAAGCTCGATCTCCAATCTTCTCCAGAATCTCATATGGACCGACGTATCTAGGAGACAACTTTCCACGCTTGCCAAATCTGACAATGCCTCTGAAAGGAGAAATCTTCAAGAATACTCTATCTCCCTGCTCAAATACCAACGGTCTACGCCTGATATTGGCATATTTGGCTTGTATATCCTGCGCTGCCTTCATTCTCTTCTGAATTATCTTTACTTTCTTAGTCATTTCACGAATCATATCAGGCCCCAGTTCTGGTACCTCAGATATATCATCCCAGTGCAACGGAGATCTGCACTTCTTGCCATACAAAACTTCAAACGGTGCCATCTCGATACTCTTCTGATAGCTATTTTTGTACGAGAATTCACAAAGTGGCAGTGAATCTTGCCAACTAGTGCCGAAATCTAGCACTACAACTCTCAACATGTACTCTAAAGTCTGGAAAGTCCGCTCTGACTGTCCGTCTGTCTGAGGATGATAAGCAGTACTCAGGTGCAATGTCGTACCTAAAGCATGCTGCAAACTGTGCCAGAAATGTGAAGTGAATCGGGGATCACGATCCGATCACACCATGCAATCTGACTACCTCTCTGACATGGAACTCTTCCATCTGATCGTGTCGGTATGTCATTCTGTATGAAATAAAACACGCTGATTTGGTTAATCTTTCAATAATGACCCAAATTGCATCACAGCCCCGGGATGATCGAGGTAACTTCGTCACAAAATCCATGGAAATGTGATCCCATTTCCTTTCAGGAATAGACAAACTCTGAAGTAAACCTCCAGGCTTCTTTCTCTCGGCCTTCACCTGTTGGCAATTCAAGCACTTAGACACAAATTCGGCAATATCTGATTTCATCTATTTCCACCAGAACTGTGTCTTCAAGTCATTGTACATCTTTCTGCCACCAGGATGAATATTAAACCGACTACAGTGCGCTTCTGTCATAATCTGTTGTTTCAATTCTGGAACATTTGGCACTACAATATGGTTATTCACATACAGAACATAATCATGTACCGTATACTCTGACTGATATCCTGATCTGACTATATCAATCGACTTCTGTACATTCTGATCAGTTCTTTGGGCTTCCTTGATTCTCATAATCAAATCTGGCTCAACTTGAATCGAAGCAAGTCGTAGCGGTCTACTACCTGTATAAAATGTCAATCCAGACAAACAGCAATCTTCAACTAAATACGAAACACCTATCGTCGACAAGGATAAAGAACATACCTTTCGACTCAAGGCATCTGCTGCTGTATTTGACTTTCCTGGATAGTACTTGATCTCACAATCAAAATCTTTCAATAGATCAAGCCATCTACGCTGTCTCATGTTCAACTCTGAGTGAGAAAACAGGTATTTCAGACTCTTGTGATTGGAATAGATCTCAAATTTCTCGCCATACAGATAATGACGCCAGATCTTTAGTGCAAATACAATAGCCGCCAATTCTAGATCAAGAATTGGATATCGGGTCTTGTGTGGCTTCAGCTGTCTAGAGGCATATGCGATCACATGTCCTCGCTGCATAAGAACACATCCTAGCCCTCTGTGAGATGCATCACAATACACAACGAAATCACCAGTACCTGAAGGAATCATCAAGACAGGTGCACTGGTCAGTCTCTTCTTCAACTCTAGGAGACTCACAATCCTCAGACCATATAAACGGAGTATTCTTCTGTGTCAACTGGGTAATCGGCTTTGCAATACTGGAAAAATCTTTGATGAATCGTCGATAGTACCCTGCTAAACCCATGAAACTACGTATCTCAGGCACAGAAGTCGGTCTCGGCCAACTGATCACAGCTTCAACTTTACTCGGATCCACAGAAATACTGTCTCCAGATATGATATGACCTAAGAAGACAACCTGTTTCAACCAGAACTCACAATTGGACAGTTTGCCATACAGTCTCTCATTTCTCAACGTCTGCAATACAGTTCTCAAATGATCGGAATGCTCAGTTCTACTCTTAGAATAAACTAAGATATCATTAATCAAAACAATCACAAAATCATCTAAATACCTCTGAAAGACACGGTTCATCAACCCCATAAACACCGCTGGAGCATTCGTTAAACCAAAAGGCATGACAACAAAGTCATAATGTCCATACCTGGTTCGGAATGCTGTCTTCGGTATGTCAACATCTCTAACTCTCAGCTGGTGATATCCAGATCTCAAATCAATCTTGGAATAAACAGAGGATCCCTGCAACTGATCAAATAAATCACCGATACGAGGCAATGGATATTTGTTCTTTACCGTAGCCTTGTTCAGTTGCCGGTAATCGATACACAATCTCATCGAACCGTCTTTTTTTCGTACAAAAGTACTGGAGCGCCCCAAGGAGACACACTCGGTCTAATGTATCCCTGGGTCAGAAGATCTTCTAATTGTGCTTTCAATTCTTTCAACTCTATCGGCGCCATCCTATACGGAGCTCGAGATATAGGAATAGTATCTGGTACAAGATCTATGCTGAAATATATCTCTCGGGCTGGGGGTAACCCTGGGATCTCATCTGAAAATACATCAGCAAACTCACACACTACTGGCAGATATGCCAAAGTAGGGTTCGATTTCAGTAGATCTACTGAATATACAAGGAACCCCTCTGCTCCTTTCTGCAATAATCTACTCATAGTCAAAGCAGACACTAAGGGAATCGGAGATCTGGAACCTTTACCGTAGAATTTCCATTCTTCTGTCATTTCAGGTCTGAATCTGACAATCTTGTTAAAACAGTCTACGGTGGCTCTGTACTTGGTTAACATATCGATACCCACTATACAATCAAAGTCAGCTAAACCAAGCACTATGCAATCTAAGTCAATCTCATGACCCTCAAACTGTAGTATGCAATGTCTAACTGAAGTCACAGATATCAGACCACTTCCCAACGGAGAAGAAATAGACACTACAGTAGACAATGACTCGACAGCAATGCGTGTGTCAATGCAAAATGCTCAGAAATGAATGTATGTGATGCACCTGTGTCTATCAACACATATGCAGGATAACCGCAAAGAAAACAGTTACCTGCAATCACATCGTCTGGCGCATCCTGGGCCTGCTCCTCTGTCAGTGCGAACACTCGAGCCTGCTGTCTGCGAGGTTGGCTCACTGTCTGGCTACCTCTGGCTCAGGACTGGGTCTGTGCAGGTGGCGGATGAAAGGAATGAACAGATGATGCTTGCCGCTCCGTCTGAGATACTGAACTAGATGCCCCAATACTCTGAGCTTGTTGTACACCTCTCTGTGGCCAGACTTTGGCAAAGTATCCCTGCTGTCTACAAATATTGCATCGGCCCATGACTCCCTGACATTGTTCAGTGGCATGCCAGCCTCCACAAGAACTGTAATAATCACCTGTATACTCTAAACTCTGGCCAGGACCTCTCTGTCGTGACCCACTGGAGCTCGACGAACTGCTCCCTGATCTCTTGAACTGCTTGCCCCTAGCTTTCAAAGAATCTTTCTTGACACTACTACTGCTTCCAATATAAAATCGAGGAGGAAGTGATGGAAACTGTGCGGCGGACTGTGGCAGTCTCTGACTCTGAACACTATAGGACGCTCCTCGCTGCCTAATCAAGCCAGCCTCTGCTCCTTTCGCTCTATTCAGTGCATCAGAAAAAGTGTTGGGTCGCCCCGTGTTCACTAGAGTAAAAATATCCGGGTTCAAACCATTGATGAATTGATCGGCGAATGCTTCATCATTTCCTTCCACGTGTGGCGCAAATCGGAGCAAGGAAGAAAACTTGGAAACATACTCTTCTATGTTCAACTGCCCCTGTCTCAAGTTGGCAAATTCTGCCCCTTTGTCTTTTCGATAGGAGACTGGAAAGAAACGCTGATAAAATTCATCTTTGAATACCTTCCAAGTAATATCGATCCCTCGATGCTCCAATGCTCTTTTTGTGGTAAGCCACCAACTCTTTGCCACTTCCTGCAACTGATGCCCAATCAACTTCACTCTCCGTTCATCTGTATAAGCAAGAGATTCAAATAGCATCTCTATATCGTCTAGCAATCTCTCACAATCCACTGCAGTCTCCGTGCCATTCAAAGTCGGGAGATGGAATGACTGAAACCACTTCAATAACGTCTTCATAGGTGTAGCGGTTACATCCATATGAGTACCTGACGTACTACCCTGTTCTGGCACTTGACCTGCAGCTGGTTGTGGTATTCTTCTAGGCGGCATATCTGATTATCCTACTGATTAGTATACAATCTATACAATCTGTCTCAGCCCTCCTCTGATCATATACCTCTGATCTAGAATCGGTTTTGATTCAGGCTTGACAATTATATGAGTTGATTACAGCATATAATAGGGAAAGCAATAAATCATGCAAGCACAACAAAAGCAAGGAAGATGACTCGATCTACCCCGCCCATTCTATTCTATCTCAGTCTACAGAACCTACTGCTCTGATACCACCTGTTGTGGAGACTCGGGCTCTAACTCAATTCTTTTGGGATTTATTGGATCTTTTCTAGAAAATGCGCGTCAAAATTTTGCTTTTAACATTAAATCAAATGTATAAATAAAGGAAGATGTCTCTATTTTATTTCAACAAACATAAATACAAACATGTCTTGTTTCAACACTTATATACAAACTAGTATTAGCAATGTCCAAACATCTAGACCACTAGTTCTTCTTCCATGCCCGTGATCACCACTCTATCAATCTCTCATCCTCGTCGAGACCCAGTCCCACCTGTTGTCATGCACACATACAGACACAACAACAGCCGCAAACTCCGGTGAGAACGAATCTCAGTATAAAACATGAATACATGCATATACACAATCATAAATCATGAACATGCTATTATCATGAAGAAAAGTAATAGCAAAAGGTTCCATAATCTAGTAAACCAAGTCGATATAAACATGCAACTCAATCAAATCATATCTCTACTCGACTCAACTCTAACTCTAGGAATCCCGGTGTGAATAGGACGTCACTGTCTGTCACCTGCCCTCCCAATCGGGGTAACGGTACTTCTTATTCCTAGACTTCAGCCCTGTCTGTATCGTATGTCTACAATCGGAGTCGATCTTCTCCTATGCGCCGATACCACCGAACGTCTAGTTTGTAAAGTCTGCCAATGACTCCTATCTCAATGCTTGATAATAAATTTATAAACAAGGCATAATCGAAATCAAACTAAACAATAATGTAGTATGTGATTTTGGGAAACTCCAACCAAGTCTGATTCGAGTCATATCTCCCGAATTCACATGAATTATACCTTTCTTTCCGTTGGAATCAACCGAGATCTTGAAGACGAATATCAAATCTATCAATTCAATTCTGAAATGGCAATGTTGAGAGGTACCATATCAAAATACAACTCAAAGCGAGTCTTATACAAATCATATTCAATATCGGTATAAATCGACGGCATAACGGCGTAGTTTCTCGATACCGATCAACTCAACCAATAATAGTCTATAACATTCAACTCATAACCATCACAATATAAACACCGTCATCTTAAAATCGGTATCCCCTCATACACATATGTACTGCAATTTCATAACAGTTGTATTCGACATCCGATAATCGATCCGGTTGCGAATATACCATGCTCAACATATCAAGAACACATAATAACCATCATAACATAATTCATTCAACATCTAAACTTCAAACCATGATGAAACTGAACAATACTTACATCCTTAGATAGCTCTTCATGAGAAGAGCAAGAATCTATGCTTGGATTGAAGTTTGGATGGTTAGATGTTGCACAAGCTTAATTCTCAGATGGAAGGGACCTTGCACCTTTTAAGGAAATGTTCTGAGTTTTTTTGCTGTTGAATAATGAAAATTGAAGGACAACACATAATATATGCATGGCAAAGGCAAGTATCATATTCTTCACTCCACACGTCACAGCGCAGGTGCGCCCACTTCTTACCGCGGGTGCTCCGAGCTCACGGCATCTGTAAGGCCCGAGATTATATCATTTTAATCCGAGATTATTTAATTACGAATTTTGGAAGTATGAATTAAATTCCATAAATTTTGTGATTAATTAGGATTGAAATGGAATTAAAAAGAGTTTTGAGGACCAAATTGTAAATAGTGAAGAATTCAGGGGCTAAAGTGCAATATTGGATTTAGTGGGACACTTGTCACCACCATATAACTTGATATATATACAACTCATTCTTCACGAATTCAGAAGCAAGATCAGCGAGAATTCCCTTCAAATTCCCTTAAGCTTTATTTGAGTTTAATTTGAGATTTTGTTCGATCCGATTATCAGAATTTGAATCCAAACGCAGTTCTGTACTCCTCTCGCTAAGAGCTACTACAGGACGTAAGTTTTATTGATTTCTGGTATCATTTGAAAATATGATGTTGTAGGAATTTGATATAATTTGTGTATGGTGTTCTTGTCATGTTAGACATCATAGAATCGAAGTCAGATTGAAGAACGGACTGTGTATGTAATTGTTATGATTTTTGGAGTCGATTTGACTGAGAATTCATATCAGATATGTATGGTTATTGAGATTATGACTGATATCGATATTGATTATGAGTTCTGGTATTATATCTGTGATGTTTGGACTGACGGGGTTATCGAGACAGTGTTGTTATGCCGTCGAAACATCAGTTGGTTGATATTGATCAGATTCGGTATTGATTTGGATTGGATTGTGATACCGTATGTCGATTGACATTAATCAGATTATGTGTTTTGATTGGAGTAGTAATCAGAACAGGTATTGAATTGAATTGTGTATTGATATTATACCTATTCAACTGTTCTTACCAGATTGGGAATGGACCGAGACAGAGTCGGGACTTCTTCTTCTTCTGAGCGAGAAGATAAAGGTATAAATTAATGTTGAGTTGGGATTGCACAACTCGAGTGAGGTTTGACTCGAGTTTCCCTAAATCACATACTTTACCTTATTGCATTGATATTTGCATTAAGTTGATTGATGTACTTGTTCTCTTGATACTAGATGACAGGTATTAGACGAGTTATCTTGTGACAGAAGTGCCGGATAGTGGTGGTATCGCCACGGCACATTGCACGATGTCTCAAGATAGGATATTAGCGATAGAGCTACAGTCCTTGACGGTTAGGTCAGGACACTGGATGTTTGGTTATATCGAGTAATGGAATCTATTACGGAATTCGATATAGGAACACCATATTTGGTTATATCGAGTAAAGGGTATTGGAATTCTTCTATTACGGAATTCGATATAGGAATACCAGGGCACTGGTTATATCGAGTAATAGAGATTATGGTTCCATCCTTTACGGAATTCGATATAGGAATACCACATCTGGAAACCGGGATCCCTAGACTAGGATTGAGTCTAGTCTAAAAAGTAGAGTCACGGGATTGAGTGACAGTTATATCTTATGGTATTGATTAATACGGATTTATGTTCCTGAATATGGTTCCTGTCCTTTTATGTTCCTGATATTGGTACATATTTAGAATAGAAATTATTCTTGATACTGATCATGTTCCAGATGTTGGTCCATGTTTAGAATAGAAGTTATTCTTGAGATTGATTATGTTCCTGATATTGGTACAGGTTTAGAATAGGAATTATTCTTGATATTGATTTATGTTCCTGATATTGGTACATGCCTAGAATAGGATTTATTCTTGATATTGAATTATGTTCCTGATTAGGGTACATGTTTAGAATATGATTTATTCTTGTAATTGATTTATATTGATTTATATCATGATGTTGATATAGGATATGATTTTTGTTATATGCTCTTATATGATTTATATGATTGCATGTATACATGATTTATACTGGGATATTTATATCTCACCGGAGTTATCCGGCTGTTGTCTTGTTTGTATGTGTGCATGGCAACAGGTGGGCTAGGATCAGGGTCAAGAAGAGAACGAGGCTGGACTAGATAGCGTGGAGATTCGGACTTTGAAGCAACTTAGGGTTCAGCACTGACTTATAGTTGAACCTAGTCGGATTATTGTAGATCATACAATAATTGTATGTTATGTTTAATATGTAATTTGAATTTAATTACATTATGTTTCCGCTGTGTAATTTAAAAAAAAAAAAAAATATTTAGACCCTGTTTATTATACTTGATTATTTATTCCCAACGATGATTAAGAAGATGATTAGCGTCCGGGTCCCCACAACAGGTGGTATCAGAGCTGTAGGTCCTTGAACTGTAGGTTCCTTAGCACTGAGATAGAAAGGAGTGAGCGGGGTAGACTGAGTTTTCTTTCCTGCTTTTGATTGCTAGAATGTGATATAGTATCATGTTGATTTACATTGAGTATGCTAGCATGCCAGCATGTTTTATTGCCTTTAAATGTATGTTACCTGAATATCTGAATTGATTTGGTAATATATCTGATTTGAAAATAAATCAGAACCAATTCTTGATCAGAAGGTAAGCTGATCAGAAAGGGATTGGGATTGATTATCTCTTGTGATTACGGATTCCTGTGATCATCAGATATACCTCGTAGAAGATTTTCAGAAAGGGGTAGTACTTCGTCTGATCAGATAGATGTATCAGAAATTTAGATGGAAATTAAATTGAAAGAGTTTCAGTTATTTCAGCCGCCGATTCTGAGTGGTATCGGGACGTCTGAAGAGTATGAAAACTGGTTTGATGACATAGAAATACTGTTTGATTTACTCGATTGTACAGATGAACAGAGAGTTAAACTGGTATTCCCTCAGTTACGAGAAGCTGTCAGAAGTTGGTGGATTACAACCAAAGGAGTACTAGAACTGAGAGGTTCCCGAGGATTTCAGGGAGCTAGATCATCTGGATATGGTGATCAAGGAACAGACCCAGGACACACTTGATGATATAGTGGCAGGTATTGTTCCTTTAGGATTATGATGCATATGTATTGATATATACTAATGCAATCAGTATGATTATCCTAGATTGGGTGGCACTGATATACGCTTTACCTGTTGAGTCTGTGTTACTGTAGTATTGACTTTTATACCTTTTGGGGAAAGAATTTAATATCAGTGATATTCTGTGATATGTCATATACTGCAGTAAGTTGAGAATAAGATTGAATTAGACTAGATTGTACTTGTATTGTCTGATGATGACTGCATAATGGATATTGATATATCGAACAAGTACAGAGCTATGATAGATTCTTGCCAAGAGATGGTAAGATTTGGACCTGAAATGGCCAAGGAATAAATGATATACGGTAAGGATTCTTGATTTTTGAATTCCTTGATATCCGTATTATGTATGATTCGATGACTATCGAAAGGAATGGAATAATTCCCTATGTATTCAGTTGATGACTGAAGCTGAGCCTATCATGAATTGATTTACTAATAGCAAGAAGTTTGCTATAGTCCTTCAGATGAGATTTCAGGTGGTTCTGTATCAGGAAAAGTGATTTCAGCTTTGATTTGATTCCAGGTATTGGTTTCATTTTATAATTTATTATAGACCGATACTGATTGAATTGAAAGAATTGAGAAATCAGTTGAAAGAATTATTGTCTAAAAGTTAGAGTTACATTTGATTATATGTTTCTCTGGAAAGTACTTCAGTTCCAATGATGGGTTGATGAATCCTGTGTTCAGTAATATTCTGAAGACATTATGCTCGTTTTATCTATGACATTTTGATATATTCGCAGCGTATGATTGAATTGAATATTCTGGGAACTGAGATTGTGGTATACAGAATTGTTCAGATATGAATCTCGATTGTGACAGATTGTATTCAGAGTCTATGATATCTGAAGATAGTATACTGACTGAATTATAGTACTGTTGAGACAGGGATCAGTGACTGAGAATGGCATTGAATATGACAGAATTTCAGAGATGTCAGAAATGTCAGAGATTGCGTCTTTTGCAGTTATTAGATCAGTATTGCGTATTGATATTTTGAATCTGATCTGATATTATTATCATTCTAAGTCTGTGTTTGATATCGATTGTTATGAACCTTTGAGATGATAAGCAGTTCAGAAATTGAATCAGACTGTTCAGAACTTGATTTTGATAGTTAGAACAGTGTGTCAGAGCCGAATACCAGGTAGGTAATGTTTTATTTTATATTATTAGCTGATTTGTTTGGGTCAGATATTCGAATTTGAATGACAGGTATTGTCAAATGCGCACAGTAGTAGATTCAGTATTATTCTGATAACAGGAAATGTGTGATAATTCGAATGGACAGTTTTGATATAAACAGAGGAAATCAGTCATGTCAGAATTTATATTGAAATGTCTAAATCGTTGACTGATGAAGACAAAAAGATAGAAATCAGAAGATTTATTACAGAAATTGTATAGTTCTGACGAGAAATGGGGAGTATAATTCGATGAATTTCATAATGAGATTACTTCAATACTTTCCAGATATGATATGATATGATTATGATTGACAGATTTTTCAATCTATATCTATTAGTTTGTACCAGATAACGTACAAACATGACCAACTGACATAGATCGATGTCAGAAAAGTGGTCAGAAAGATCAGAATGCCACAGTAGATTATATCAGATTGTGACTTTTGATTGATTTGGTACATGTAATAGAGTATATCATGAGCTTCTTTTAGATTGTTTTACAGATTGACAGACATTCAGAATGTACTAACCAAATAGTGGAAGATTTTGGTACAGCTTTGTGCTGGATATTAGCACTATACAGCTTTAGTGCTGGATGTTAGCACTAGTTGTTATGAATTATTGTCACTGTATGAATTCCTGTATGACAATAATTATTAAGACAGCTCAGAATGGACAGATTTAAGAAACCAACGTCGGAAGATGACGATTGGTATTTGAAGCTGAAGACAGTATATGTCTTTGATTGAGATAAACAGATTTGATAATAGCTGATGGTCCTGATATGTGATGAGCTGTAGATTGGGTTATACGGACGTTGTATAGCCAGTAATACGAGATTGATTCTGTCAGAAGGATTGGAGAAATATTATGACATTGTACTTAGTGAATTCTTATTCCAGATTGGAATCAGAATCAGTAGAAGTAAGAGAATTCAGAATGAAGATTATCCTGTTGTTGAAAACACAGTAAGATTGTCAGTAGGTCAATGAGAATATCTGAAAGACAGAATCTGATATGAGATTAAAATTTCAGAATTGATTCATTGAGATAAGTTTTCTGATTTACCTCTTGTATACGTTTAGTGTTGATATCTGACTTGATTACCTGTGATTTCGAGGACGAAATCGTATCTAAGAGGGGGAGAATTGTAAGGCCCGAAATTATATCATTTAAATCCGAGATTATTTAATTACGAATTTTGGAAGTATGAATTAAATTCCATAAATTTTGTGATTAATTAGGATTGAAATGGAATTAAAAAGAGTTTTGAGGACCAAATTGTAAATAGTGAAGAATTCAGGGGCTAAAGTGCAATATTGGATTTAGTGGGACACTTGTCACCACCATATAACTTGATATATATAAAACTCATTCTTCACGAATTCAGAAGCAAGATCAGCGAGAATTCCCTTCAAATTCCCTTAAGCTTTATTTGAGTTTAATTTGAGATTTTGTTCGATCCGATTATCAGAATTTGAATCCAAACGCAGTTCTGTACTCCTCTCGCTGAGAGCTACTACAGGACGTAAGTTTTATTGATTTCTGGTATCATTTGAAAATATGATGTTGTAGGAATTTGATATAATTCGTGTATGGTGTTCTTGTCATGTTAGACATCATAGAATCGAAGTCAGATTGAAGAACGGACTGTGTATGTAATTGTTATGATTTTTGGAGTCGATTTGACTGAGAATTCATATCAGATATGTATGGTTATTGAGATTATGACTGATATCGATATTGATTATGAGTTCTGGTATTATATCTGTGATGTTTGGACTGACGGGGTTATCGAGACAGTGTTGTTATGCCGTCGAAACATCAGTTGGTTGATATTGATCAGATTCGGTATTGATTTGGATTGGATTGTGATACCGTATGTCGATTGACATTAATCAGATTATGTGTTTTGATTGGAGTAGTAATCAGAACAGGTATTGAATTGAATTGTGTATTGATATTATACCTATTCAACTGTTCTTACCAGATTGGGAATGGACCGAGACAGAGTCGGGACTTCTTCTTCTTCTGAGCGAGAAGATAAAGGTATAAATTAATATTGAGTTGGGATTGCACAACTCGAGTGAGGTTTGACTCGAGTTTCCCTAAATCACATACTTTACCTAATTGCATTGATATTTGCATTAAGTTGATTGATGTACTTGTTCTCTTGATACTAGATGACAGGTATTAGACGAGTTATCTTGTGACAGAAGTGCCGGATAGTGGTGGTATCGCCACGGCACATTGCACGATGTCTCAAGATAGGATATTAGCGATAGAGCTACAGTCCTTGACGGTTAGGTCAGGACACTGGATGTTTGGTTATATCGAGTAATGGAATCTATTACGGAATTCGATATAGGAACACCATATTTGGTTATATCGAGTAAAGGGTATTGGAATTCTTCTATTACGGAATTCGATATAGGAATACCAGGGCACTGGTTATATCGAGTAATAGAGATTATGGTTCCATCCTTTACGGAATTCGATATAGGAATACCACATCTGGAAACCGGGATCCCTAGACTAGGATTGAGTCTAGTCTAAAAAGTAGAGTCACGGGATTGAGTGACAGTTATATCTTATGGTATTGATTAATACGGATTTATGTTCCTGAATATGGTTCCTGTCCTTTTATGTTCCTGATATTGGTACATATTTAGAATAGAAATTATTCTTGATACTGATCATGTTCCAGATGTTGGTCCATGTTTAGAATAGAAGTTATTCTTGAGATTGATTATGTTCCTGATATTGGTACAGGTTTAGAATAGGAATTATTCTTGATATTGATTTATGTTCCTGATATTGGTACATGCCTAGAATAGGATTTATTCTTGATATTGAATTATGTTCCTGATTAGGGTACATGTTTAGAATATGATTTATTCTTGTAATTGATTTATATTGATTTATATCATGATGTTGATATAGGATATGATTTTTGTTATATGCTCTTATATGATTTATATGATTGCATGTATACATGATTTATACTGGGATATTTATATTTCACCGGAGTTATCCGGCTGTTGTCTTGTTTGTATGTGTGCATGGCAACAGGTGGGCTAGGATCAGGGTCAAGAAGAGAACGAGGCTGGACTAGATAGCGTGGAGATTCGGACTTTGAAGCAACTTAGGGTTCAGCACTGACTTATAGTTGAACCTAGTCGGATTATTGTAGATCATACAATAATTGTATGTTATGTTTAATATGTAATTTGAATTTAATTACATTATGTTTCCGCTGTGTAATTTTAAAAAAAAAAAAAAGTTTAGACCCTGTTTATTATACTTGATTATTTATTCCCAACGATGATTAAGAAGATGATTAGCGTCCGGGTCCCCACAGCATCACTTTCTAAATTTTCAAATTAAACGACCGCGGGTGCGGTCTTGTTTGCACCGCAGGTGCGGAGTTACTTCGACCACCCCATCATAAAAATCCTAATTAGCGACCGTATGTGCGCTGTTTCTTGGCCCACAGGTGCGGTGACCATACTGTAAAAATAGCATACCCTACTGCCTCTTCACCGCGGGTGCGGTCCAACCATGAGTGCAGGTGCGGTGATGTCTCAGTTTCAAACCCTAATTTTTCATGCCTTTTCCATGTCTTTCCTACTCCCATGTCACTTAGTGCCTCTCATTACATGTCATGCATTCCCATATCTTCGAATATCACATCAATGAAGACTAATAAATCTCAAGCCTTACAGGAGCCAACATCAATCTTTTAAGATTGAGAGGTAATGATTTCTCAACACCCTATGAATGTCATTTTTTTTTTATTTGCTACACACTAGTATTGAGGTGCTCAAAATTTTATGCTAGAAAATATGATTTTCGAAAATTTTGTTGCTTCCGTTGCGAATTCGGGCACCTAAAATCGATCCCTTTCAGGCTTAGCGTACATGAACAATCGAGGGAGGAACTTGAGGAAGACATTCAAAATGATTGGAGAATTGGACGACATATATGTGATGCGCTAAATAGGGCATCTAAAGAAGAACAAGTGCAACATGATATACCAATTAGAAACTCGTTTCAAAATTGTGAGGAACAACACATGAAACTCCATCATTATGATGTGTCACCACGTGCATAAACTTGGTATCTATCTTGTTTTTGATCGAACAATATCTCATTTTGTATCCTTGAGGTTCTATGTCTACCAGCACTTAATTTTTTTCTCACTGACCTTGGTTATGGTATACTTGAAATTCCGTGTCATCCCAATATGTTTCATCTGGTATTGGGATAAACCTTCCTTCATATATATTAACATATTGGTGCATACTAAACCACGACTGCATTAATTCCATCGGGTCCAAAACGTAACACTTTGATGCAATATCGCATGACAGCAAGGTATTTTGAAAATTGTCTATTTCCTGCACGGGCAATCACGAGTTCACAACTTGTACACGTTCCTTATGTCCTAGTTGTCCCCGTGTTAATACAGATGCAAATTTGTAACTGATTTTGGATTTTCTAACCTTGTGATTTCTTTATTTGGTTGACCATTGTTCGTATTTTGGAATGCAAAATCAGGGCACGGTTGGTTGTTTGCCACCATATATGCAATTCTTTCCTTATGATTGAAGAAATAATTTACACAATGTCCAATTGTTAACTACACAATTTCCGAAATAATAAGGCGTCTTGCGCCCTTCAACACACCATTAAAACACTCGGACATATTTGTTGTCATCACACCACGACAACACCCACCATAATGTGCCATTGTCCACTTTTCAAACGAAATCTCGACAAGTATCGATACACATTCGAGTTTTGGTTTTTAATTGCATCCATTGTGGCATCAAAATTATGTATATGATGTTGAGTACCCACTCGCTAACAAATATCTTTCATATGAACATTCTTAAACTGATTGTTGAAGTTTGAGCACACATGCAAAAAAAACGATGTACGCCATGAGGCAGTTTGAAATTTTGAACATCATCCACAATGCTTACGATAACCTGATGCCTATCAGAGATAAGACATATACATGTATCCCAAAAGTTTACATCTTGTCTTACATTATCAAGAAACCACTTCCATGAGTCGTATGTATCTTCATCAGCAATCGATGGAATCCTTTTGTATGCTTCATGAGGGCCGCCCATATATCTCTGTAGTCGTCGAACAAAACATTCCCATGTTTCACAAACATTCAAAACGGCTTGTCTCAAGCGATGCCATGGCTTGTGATAGGAAATATTGTATCCAAATTTGTCCTTAATTGGCTGCATTACAAATTTGATTTCATATGAAGGATCACAACGAACCATAACCACAAGAGTGTTTGCCATCATGTTCATGTCCATGTTATGATGGTCAAGGCCGACATGACTAGAGATACACGTGTGTGACACTCCATACTTTGTAATGTGCCAATAGCCCGACTTCACCTTGAACGATGCTCAAAGTCCCCAATGACATGGCCTACTAGAAGACTTATTTTTGCAGCAAGCTTTCGGCTAGCTTAGGAAGACACGATACTCACGTCGTGTGACCCTAGCATAGTAGTCCTTAACACTATAAATCAATTCTTTTTGGTCCTTGAATACCATGTTGATGCACAACTCGCCCCTTTCGAGGTTGTAATAAATGGTGTGGCTTGCATACTGGAAGTCTGCAGAATCTGGAATTTTCTCATCGTACACTTTGCTGAAAAATGGTGGATCTTCATAGGTTATGACCTATCCGTTTGAATATTGGTAGGAGCCATACCTTGCCTCCATGCTTGAGATGATGTGACCTCATTTGGAACTCGTGGATGATCGACATCATGTTCATATGTATTATTGTCATCATTCCAATACTGTTACCATCTTCAAAATAGTCGAATCTTTGCAGCCATCCTCATCATGGTAACTATCCATTAAGATATTGTAGAGCCCAAAATCAGTACATGTAAACCCTTGCATTTACTAAATGGTTAAAAATTATTTATTTAATTTTTAAAATGATTTTAGCGATGCATGATTTATTATCTTTGAATTATTTTAAATTATTATATGTTTATTTTGATTCACGTTAAAATGTTTTCTTGAGTTGTATGTTTCAGGTGAATATTCGATACGGGATTGGAGAAAGAGGCTGGCGACGATTTAGGAGATTTTGAGAAAATGTGGTATTTTATTTCAAGTCAAGAAAATTGTTATTGTAAGTGATTTTAGAATTTTAAGCATTTTAAAGCCTATTTTAATTTATTAGGTGATTTTGAAATTTTAATCTTTTTAAATACCAATTTGAAAATTTTGAGATTTTAATCTTAAAACTTGGTACTCAATTATTTTGTTTGAACTTTGAGTAGTATTGAATAATTAGAGTAGTATTATTTGTATTACTAATTATTTAATTAAGAAATTTTAGCCCCTAATTAGTTAATTAATTAAAAAAAATTCCCTACACACACCCCTCCTCACACACACACACGTGTTCTGCACACACAACACACACACATACATGTTTCATATTTTGATAGAAAAACATAGGGCTTTAAGGTTATTCTAGTAGCCAATCTTCTCCTTCGAAAATTTCCAGCAAACTCTCGTTAGTTTTTAGCAAGAAATCGTGCAGCGTCGTCTCCCGGTCATCTCTCGGGATCCACCGTGTCGGTATTCGTCATCTTCAAGATTTTTGTGGGGCCCTTAGCTCCTAATCGTTATTACAATACAATTTGATTAGGATTAAATAATCACAGCGGAAAACGAATTTAAAATTTCTTTACAATGAGCCCAAAAATATCTCTTCTGATATTTAAATACTAAAAATAGTATCTAAATTCAAATCATAAAACACGCCCACACATAATCAAAACCAATCACATACAAACATCTCATATTCTCGGGACATGCCCCGGTATATAGATACATATACATATACTGGGAACAAGACATAAACATAAAACCTCAGCCCAAGCTGTGGCTCCCTCCAGAAGTACCCTCTCCGGTCTCCTGATATCCTGGAGTACCTGCCATTGTCCACACACAAAGACAACAACAGCCCCCCTTGGGGGTGAGCAAAGCTCCGTATGGAACGACCAATCATATATACCACAGATATCTAAACAATGATATATGGTATGCAATGCATGTATGTCGTGGAGGTATCAGGTAATATGCCCATCCACTGAGCACATGTCAGAATCAATCGAATCGCTATCAAATCAATGCTCGAGCTGGCACACCGGCCGATATGGGAATACACGTATGATAGCGTCGGCAAAGCGCCATCAAATCCCACATCTCATATCCAATCATATGGGGCCACAAATGTCTATGTTTTACGGGTCATATAATACCAACATAGCAATTGTGTTCACAAACCCCGGAATCCAATCCAATCATATCAAGGTTTCCAAGGATCATAGCTCAACGTGTATGTCATGTATCGATGTATGCATAAAATGATGTGTGTTAACAAAACATTTATTTTATACATCGATATTCAAATCATAATGTCATGTATGCCACATCAAATCAACAAATAGGCATATAGACACGTATTCCAATCCAATCAATCCAATCATATATCATATAATACAGATACCTGTCGTATGTTACCCGGTCGCAACATACCTCAATTCTTCGTTTCCAATTGATGTAGCCTGAAGATATTGATACAACGCTTTTTCTACATCAATTACATACTCATTTCAATCAATAATATATTCCAAAATCATTAATATGAGTTTCAAATATCATTTGAAACTTCAAATATTCATATCAAATCATAATCATATCATATTTCAATTCCGACTTCGAAGATGAGTTTCTTGTCGGTTATTCTACTACATATCAGAAATTCAACTTCAAATACATGATATTCCAGCACTTTGATATTTAAAGATGCTGAAATCAGAAGAAAATTACCACAGTCAGAAGCCCTCGACGCGACGATCACAAATATATAATTTGTTTCGCGTTTGAACAGCGTTTCGAAGTCAAATAGGACGAAGGAATTTCAAATTCTCTCGTGTCTCTCTCGAAGTCTCTGAAAACAAATGAAAGAAACGATGCAGCAACTTGTTCTTATCCTTCACCGTTTACCGCGCTCGGGCGGTAGAATTCTCGCGCCCGAGCGCGAGACATTCTGCCCCCGGATCTTATTTGTGCCGCGCTCGAGCGGTCAAACATTACCGCTCGGGCGCGGTGTGTTCTGCCCGAACCCACATAACTTTTGCCTTGGCGCTCGGGCGGTCATTTTCTACCGCCCGGGCGCCACTCGTTCTGTACAAAATTGAATATTTTTGTACTATATTGGCGTCCGGCCTTTCCAATCGAGCTCTTACAACGTCAATTCATATCCAATATTCATTTTTCTCAATTTCATTATCATAATATACATCAAATGTATAATCACCTATCAAATTCATGAATTATCGATAATCATATAGGATTTACGATAATACGATACACGGTCCTTACATTTCTCCCCCTCTTAAAAGATTTCGTCCTCGAAATCTTAAACATCACTATATACATAACATGGGCAAACATACATATGTCACCAGTTATAGTACATATCAAAACTAAAATCAGAATAAGGATCAGAATACATAGAATATAATGGAACAGATGTCGTAGAATCAAACAAATGCAGATACAAATCTCGCATCTTGCTCTCTAATTCCCTCGTTGATTCTTCAACACCATGTCGTGTCCATTGCACTCGTACCAGAGGAATCGATTTATTTCTCAATATCTTTTCCTTTCGATCCATAATGCGAACAGGTTGTTCGACATAGGAAAGAGAAGGATCAAGTTCAACCTCATCTGGTGCAAGTACATGTGATGGATCTGGTTCATATTTCCTCAGCATAGAAACATGAAATACATCGTGAATACCAGATAGAGCTGGTGGCAATGCCAATCGATACGCAAGATCACCAACTCGATCGAGAATCTCGTACGGACCAACATATCGAGGAGATTACTTCCCTCGCATGCCGAATCGAACAGTGCCTCTAAAGGGAGATATTTTCAAATACACTCTGTCACCTTTCTGGAATTCCAAGGGTCGTCTTTGTTTATTCGCATAACTCGTTGGACGATCCTGAGCAGCTTTCATCCGCTGCCGAATCAACTAAACCTTATCGTTCATTTCCTGTATCATTTCAGGTCCAGTCAACTGTCTCTCACCAATCTCATCCCAGAATAACGGTGATCTACATCGTCTCCCATATAAAGCTTCAAACGGTGCCATACCGATACTCATCTGAAAGATATTATTATAAGAAAATTCAACCAATGGTAAGGCATCTTGCCATCCCATTCTGAAATCCATCACAATCGCACGTAACATATCCTATAGAGTTTGAATCGTACGCTCCGTCTGGCCATCAGTTTGAGGATGATACGCAGTACTCATAGCCAAACGCGTACCCATCGCTTCTTGGAAACTACCCCAGAATTTAGAAGCAAATCTGGGATCACGATCAGATACAATCGAGGCTGGGACACCGTGCAGTCTCACAACATTCTCAATGTATAAACGGGCCATTCTCTTATAAGGATAAGTCCGCTCATACGGAATAAAATGTGCAGATTTCGAAAGCCGATCAATAATCACCCAAATAGCATCACAGCCCTTGGGCGAACGAGGCAAATGAGTCACAAAATCCATAGCAATATGTTCCCAATTCCATTTCGGGATTTCGAGACTATGGAGTAATCCTCCTGGTTTCATTCTCTCGGCTTTCACTTGCTGGCAGACCAGACATTTAGAAATAAACTCAGCAATGTCCTTCTTCATACGTTTCCACCAGAATTGAGGTCTCAATGTCAAATACATCTTCCGACCTCCAGGGTGAATACTGTATTTGCTACAATGTGCTTCTCGAAGAAGGGCAGATCTCAAATCAGAGTCATCAGGAACTACCAGCCGACCATTAAGTCGTAAAGAACCATCAGAAGAAATCTGAAATCCAGACTGATGTCCTGCAGATACCAGTTCTTTCGACTTTTGGATCTGAGCATCGCTTCGTTGGGCCTTTCGTATTTTCGATATCAAATTCGGCTCAATTTGCAATGCTGAAACAGTGACAGAATTCCAATTTGAGTGAAAAGTCCAACCAGAAGTACAAATATCCTCATGTACTTTGGCGACATAAACCGAAGCTAGAACATAATCATGAACTTTACGGCTCAGGGCATCCGCAGTAACATTCACCGATCCAGGGTGATATTGAATCTCACAATCCAAATCCTTCAAGATATCCATCCACCTGCGTTGCCTCATATTCAAATCAGATTGAGAAAAGAGATATTTCAGACTATTATGGTCCGAATAGATAATAAAATTTTCTCCGTACAAGTAATGGCGCCAAATCTTCAAAGCTAACACAATGGCAGCCAATTCGAGATCATGAACAGGATAACGTGTTTCATGAGATTTCAATTGACGAGACGCATAAGCAACCACTTTGCCATGTTGCATCAGAACACAGCCCAACCCTTTACCAGACGCATCTGTACAAACCACAAATACTCCGGTACCTGAAGGAATAGTAAGCACAGGTGCTGTGGGTAACCTCATCTTCAATTCAAGAAAGCTAGCTTCACATTCATCTGACCAAATGAATCTCTGATTCTTCTGTGTCAGTTGAATAATAGGTTTAGCTATCTTCGAAAATCCTTCAATAAAGCGACGATAATATCCAGCCAAACCCATGAAGCTACGGATCTCAGGAACATTCGTAGGTCTCGGCCAATTCAATAGAGCTTCGACCTTCGAAGGATCAACAGATATGCCATGTCTCGAAATGACGTGGCCCAAAAATACCACTTTGTCCATCCAGAATTCACATTTGGACAGTTTGGCATATAAATGACTAGTACGAAGAGTTTGAAGTACCAGTCTCAAATGTTCAGCATGCTCTTTCTTCGATTTCGAATACACAAGAATATCATCGATAAATACAATAACGAATCGGTCAAGATAATCTCGAAAGACCCGATTCATTAAGTCCATAAAAATAGCAGGAGCATTCGTAAGACCAAAAGTCATAACCAGGAATTCATAATGGCCATACCTCGTACGGAAAGCAGTTTTGGGCACATCTTCGTCTCGAACTCGTACTTGATGATACCCAGAACGAAGATCAATCTTCGAGTAAACAGAAGTACCCTGAAGCTGATCAAACAAATCATCAATACGCGGAAGTGGGTACTTGTTTTTCACAGTAGCCCGATTCAGTTGCCTATAGTCGATACACATTCGCATCGTACCATCTTTCTTTCGAACAAATAAAACTGGAGCTCCCCAAGGCGATACACTCGGTCGAATATATCCCTTATCGAGAAGATCCTGTAATTGTTCTTTCAATTCTTTCAATTCCAGAGGTGACATGCGATAAGGAGCTTTAGAAATAGGCACAGTCCCCGGCACAAGGTCAATACTAAACTCAACTTCTCGATGAGGAGGAAAATCAGGAATCTCATCGGGAAATACATCCGGGAATTCTTTCGCAACTGGAATCTCAGATAAAGAAGACTCCTTCTTCGAAATATCAATAGCGTAGATAAGATAACCCTCATCTCCGCTAGTCAACAATCGGGACATTTCCAAGGAAGATACCAATGGAATTTTGGCTTGGGAACCCTTGCCATAAAAATTCCACTTGGGTCCATCAATCGGTCGAAATCGAACCACTCCGTGACAACAATCAACGGTAGCTCGATTTGTCATCAAGATATCCATGCCAACAATACAATCAAAGTCGTGCATAGGGAGGACAATCAAATTCAGAAATATCACATTATCCTCGTATATCAATACACAATTCTGTAAAACTTGCTCAGAAAAAATAATCTTTCCTGCTTCTGAGTCGCAGGGCAGGCTGCTGAGTTGACACTTAAGGTGGAGGAACATACTGAGGACCTCATCGCCTTAATCCAGCTTCAGCTGCCTTAGCTCATTCAACTACCTCTGCGTAGCTGGTAGGCAATCCAGAAACAACATAAGCATATATAGCAGGATGCAATCTATTTACAAACCTGTTATATTTTGCCCTCGCATTTCCAGCTACGTGAGGTGCATACTTCAGTAACGTAGAAAATTTCGGAGCATACTCTGCAACAGTCATCGTTCCCTGCTGCAGATTATTGAATTCATTCTCCTGAGCAGTATAATACGAAGGAGGAGAATACTGCTCCAGAAATTGGGCCTTGAAGACATCCCAAGTGACTTCAGTCCCGGCCTCTTTCAGTCCAATCTCAGCGGCTTCCCACCAGGATTTAGCTCGGTCTTTCAGCTGATACAAAGCAAGTTTCAGTCTCCGAGCATTGGAATACTCAACAATATTAAACAAGTGCTCGATATCCTTCAAACAGGCCTCAGCTCTTTCATCACTCTCAGTGCCAAAGATCCTCGGTGGTTTCAGATTCTGGAATCGAGCCATCACAACATCCATGGACAATCCTTCAAATTGCCCAACAATCCTTTCAGTACTGCTACTCGCAGTTTCATTTGTGTGATCCATCTACAAATCAAAAGATGAATATCACAATTTCATATCAATTTCATAATCTCATCATCTCATATCGTCAATCTCATCAAATACTTACTCAAATCAAATCACATAAGAGCAAGTAATACAAATAAGTCAAACACATACGCACAATTCATTTGTGCCTATTCAAGTGTACACAAGACTCAATAGAGCATTCCCAGCCATGCTCTGATACCATCTAGTGTGGGGCCCTTAGCTCCTAATCGTTATTACAATACAATTTTATTAGGATTAAATAATCACAGCGGAAAACGAATCTAAAATTTCTTTACAATGAGCCCAAAAATATCTCTTCTGATATTTAAATACTAAAAATAGTATCTAAATTTAAATCATAAAACACGCCCACACATAATCAAAACCAATCACATACAAACATCTCATATTCTCGGGACATGCCCCGGTATATAGATACATATACATATACTGGGAACAAGACATAAACATAAAACCTCAGCCCAAGCTGTGGCTCCCTCCAGAAGTACCCTCTCCGGTCTCCTGATATCCTGGAGTACCTGCCATTGTCCACACACAAAGACAACAACAGCCCCCCTTGGGGGTGAGCAAAGCTCCGTATGGAACGACCAATCATATATACCACAGATATCTAAACAATGATATATGGTATGCAATGCATGTATGTCGTGGAGGTATCAGGTAATATGCCCATCCACTGAGCACATGTCAGAATCAATCGAATCGCTATCAAATCAATGCTCGAGCTGGCACACCGGCCGATATGGGAATACACGTATGATAGCGTCGGCAAAGCGCCATCAAATCCCACATCTCATATCCAATCATATGGGGCCACAAATGTCTATGTTTTACGGGTCATATAATACCAACATAGCAATTGTGTTCACAAACCCCGGAATCCAATCCAATCATATCAAGGTTTCCAAGGATCATAGCTCAACGTGTATGTCATGTATCGATGTATGCATAAAATGATGTGTGTTAACAAAACATTTATTTTATACATCGATATTCAAATCATAATGTCATGTATGCCACATCAAATCAACAAATAGGCATATAGACATGTATTCCAATCCAATCAATCCAATCATATATCATATAATACAGATACCTGTCGTATGTTACCCGGTCGCAACATACCGCAATTCTTCGTTTCCAATTGATGTAGCCTGAAGATATTGATATAACGCTTTATCTACATCAATTACATACTCATTTCAATCAATAATATATTCCAAAATCATTAATATGAGTTTCAAATGTCATTTGAAACTTCAAATATTTATATCAAATCATAATCATATAATATTTCAATTCCGACTTCGAAGATGAGTTTCTTGTCGGTTATTCTACTACATATCAGAAATTCAACTTCAAATACATGCTATTCCAGCACTTTGATATTTAAAGATGCTGAAATCAGAAAAAAATTACCTCAGTCAGAAGCCCTCGACGCAACGATCACAAATATATAATTTGTTTCGCGTTTGGACAGCGTTTCGAAGTCAAATCGGACGAAGGAATTTCAAATTCTCTCGTGTCTCTCTCGAAGTCTCTGAAAACAAATGAAAGAAATGATGCAGCAACTTGTTCTTATCCTTCACCGTTTACCGCGCTCGGGCGGTAGAATTCTCGCGCCCGAGCGCGAGACATTCTGCCCCCGGATCTTATTTGTGCCGCGCTCGAGCGGTCAAACATTACCGCTCGGACGCGGTGTGTTCTGCCCGAACCCACATAACTTTTGCCTTGGCGCTCGGGCGGTCATTTTCTACCGCCCGGGCGCCACTCGTTCTGTACAAAATTGAATATTTTTGTACTATATTGGCGTCCGGCCTTTCCAATCGAGCTCTTACAACGTCAATTCATATCCAATATTCATTTTTCTCAATTTCATTATCATAATATACATCAAATGTATAATCACCTATCAAATTCATGAATTATCGATAATCATATAAGATTTACGATAATACGATACACGGTCCTTACAATTTTAATCATCAATGACATGTACATTCTTTAATTTTTTTTCCTCGATCTTGTCATAGTAAGTATTTTAATGCGTATTGTATGCAAAATCCGTGTATGTTGTGAAAAAGTTTGAGCAAAATGTTCGAAACGATTTTGGATCAAAAAATTAGAGCACAAAACCGAGTCTGCTGTTATTTCGAGTACTATGAATTTTCGGGCGACTTTCTGGAAAACTTTCAACATTTAAAACATAGTACTATTTGATACCTTCGATTTGACAATAAATTCGTAATTTTCTGATAAGAAACGAGTGAGTTATGATTGTGTGACTCCTCAAACTGTGAAGTTTTTAAAAGATTATGTTCTTCATGTTTCTTGAGTTATGTGGCTACAGGCTTCGTTGGGAATCGTCGAGTGGTCATTGTTCCGTTTAGGTGTGTCATGTGTTGTGATCAGTTGTCTTTCGGTGTTTGTTTTGAGTCGGTATGGGTTTGTTTGCATTAGAAGGCATAAAGAGGTGAATGGGTAAAAGGTGACATTTTTGGGTTGAGTTCGCACAGGGTTGGAGCCGCAGTGCTGCAGCTTTGCACTGTGCAGCTCCGCAGCGCTGCTCCTCAGTGCCTAGGCGCTGGTTCTGGTATCTTCGAGCTTCGAGTTTAGGTGCTATTGCTTCCTTTGGGTACTAATACGTAGTTATGTCCAAGCTTGATGAGGTTTAGACTAGATGTTACGAGTCTTGAATGTGAATCTTTGAGTCATGGTTTAAACGGGGTTTGGGTTTCTCCATTGCTTGGGAAATGTTCATACTTCACATCAGGATTTGGTTTGGGGTTCGAGGTCTTGGTTTAGTATGATGTTTAACATTGTCAAGTCCCTACTGGTCTAGAAATTTATAAGTTATTTATTTACTTCGGTGGTGAGTTTTATTTACATGATTAAGTTATGAAATTTGAGTGTTTGAATTTCTTTTTACCATGTGCAGCAGTAGCCCCAGCGAGATCAAACGATTCTCTCAATGTTATGTAAGTATGTTTGATGTCTAAAAGAAAATATTTTATGTTTTTGAGGTATGCTAATTGTCTTGTGACCAATTATGAACTGGTTTGGAAGTCGAAGAACATATCGGGAGACTCTCCACCCCACTAAAGTATGACTTGGTTTTGATCAGGATTGGAAAGCGGTAAAGTATGACCAGGGACCAATCCACCCGATAAAATATGACCGATGAGCTTAGGTATGTGGTAGTGGATATCACTGCCAGCCCAGTACCGTGGTTTAGTCTGATCAGGCACACTATGTTAGGGGTCACTTGCTTTGAAACATATTTCTACGTAGAATGATGATGAATATGCATGTTTAAGTATGTATGATGCAAGTATGTTTATGAAAATATTTATGAAATGATGTCATGCCTATGTTATGCAAGAATGTTCAAAGTTAAGTTATGTATGTACTATTTTAAAATGCATGTGGTTTTATTATATGTTACATGCTATTCCAAGTTTATACATGTTGAGTCTTTAGACTCACTAGACTTGATCGTTGCAAGTGAGTACGAGTATGAGGAGACGAGAAGCAGGGATCAGTGAGCTGGCTCGGACTGTACAGTGGACTAACCCAAGGACCGCATTAGTTTTCAAGGATTTTTATGCATGTTATTTCATTTACTATGATTTTTAAGGCAATTACTTTTTGATGTTTTAAAAAAGTAATTGTTGCAAGTTGTTTACAGTTTCAAATATTTGTTCAAGTATTTTAATTATTGGGCATTTTGTATGCGAATTTCTTATTTAAGAAATTTTTTTATTTTTCGCAAATTATAAGTATTTTTAAGAGTACGGTACATTACAGTTGGTATCAGAGCAGTGTTTTTGTAAAGGGGTTAAGCCTACTGCCAGTTGCGAGTAACTTATGAAGTCATACCTCATGTTTGTAAGTTTTAAAATTCTTTCATGTAGTAAGCATCGAAGTCATGATTTCAACATGTACATGTTTAATTTTATTTATGTGAATTTTATGAGACA
Organism: Primulina eburnea; assembly: GCF_022965805.1. Lineage (NCBI taxonomy): Eukaryota > Viridiplantae > Streptophyta > Magnoliopsida > Lamiales > Gesneriaceae > Primulina > Primulina eburnea. The sequence continues at coordinate 192,226 of NW_027331639.1, forward strand.
TATATTATGTTCTTGCATGTTGGTTTACGTGTTGGGTGAATTTTGGAACAATATGCCTCATAGACGTATGTTTGCACGTGGGGCAGGCGAAGAGAACAGAGAGGATCGGAATGAGGAGAAGGCCACTCCTACTCACCCACCGCCAGATATGCAGGCACAAATGCTTGCAGGGATGACTCAGTTCTTCGCACAATTTGTGGGGAACAATGGTGGAGTAGATACAGGGGCGAGGCCCAGGCCAGAGGCAGTGTATGAGAGGTTCAGGAGGATGGACCCAAAAGAGTTCTCGGGGACTACTGACCCGATGATAGCTGAGGATGGATTAAGTCCATCGAGGTGATTTTTGCTTTCATGGAGCTGTAGGATGCAGACAGGGTAAGATGTGCCACATTTCTGTTGACAGGGGCGCTAGATTATGGTGGGAGAGCGCGTCTGTGCCGGTGAATTTGCAGACTCTGTCTTGAGATGGTTTTAAGGAAGTCTTCTACTCCAAGTACTTCACTGCGGAAGTGTGCTTCCACCTGACCAGGGAGTTTATGACGTTGTGACAGGGATACAATAGCGTAGCAGAGTTCTTAAGGAGGTTTGAGAGGGGGTGTCACTTTGTGTCCCTAATTTCGAATGATGCCCGGGAGAATCTGAGGCATTTTCTTGATGGTTTACGGATGTTAGAGTTGTTGGTCCTAATACTTATAACGTTGCCGTGTCGAGAGCCTTGGCGGCAGAGCAGGACCAGAACGACATCGAGAAGGACAGGCAGGGCAAGAGGCCATATCAAGAGCCACAACAGCAGCAGCAACAGCAGTTCAAGAGGCCTTTCCAGGGACAGCCAAGAAAGAGACCATTTGAAGGACCGCCGAAAGGCAAATGTCCTATGAAACAAAAGAAGGCTCTGTACAAGCCTGAGTACCGAGTGAGCCCGAAGTGCAACCGTCCGTACATGAGCAAGTGTTTATGGGGTTCTGGCAAATGCTACAAGTGCGTAGCCAGTGATCATATGCTGAGGGACTTCCCGCAGTGGAGGCAGCAAACCCAGGGGAGAGTGTTCGCCATGCATGCTGAGGAGGAAAACCCAGACACGACCCTACTGATTGGTAACCTATTTAATTGAGCGCAAAATTTACTTTTGGTCATGCACGCTTCAAATTTTACTTGGGAATAGTGGTGTGTTGTTTTTGTATTTTGGAGATTTTGGATTGAAATTTCCAACTATGCATGAGGTTAAGGTTTGTATTTTTGGGATATAAGTTTTTGTGTTGTGCTAACTTCCTCCAAGAAACATTTTAATAAAGAAGCTGGGAACGAGGGCTTTGTTAGATTTCGAGGCCACTCAGTTTTTTATCTCGGAGACGTTCGTTAATTATTTGATTGTCAAATCCATTGGACTTGACGTGAACTACTCCATGACAGTCCCATCATATCGATCTTGAACTACAGGGCCACCTAGTTTATGCCGACCTGATTGTGTCGCCCATGTTAGAGTTTGATGTCATTTTGGGGATGGACTGGCTGACAAGGAATAGAGTTATAATTGATTTTCAGAAAAGATTAGTGTTGGTAAGACATTGGGCATGGAGAAATTTCTTTTTGAGCCAGACAGGTGGAGAAGTTTCTCTCGCATGATCTCTTTCATGCAGGCATGAAAACTTATTCATAAGGGGTGTCAGGCATTCTTGGCCAGTATTATTTCAGCACTTGATGCACCCACCCCATCAACATCTGATGTACGAGTTGTCAGAGATTTTCCCGAATTTTTTCCAGATGATGTCATAGGCCTCCCACCAGAGAGAGAGGTAGAGTTCGCAATTGATCTTGTGCTAGGCACTGTGCCAATCCCTAAGGCACCGTACCGTTTGGCTCAAGCAGAGATGTTAGAGCTTAATCAGCAAATTCAGGAGCTGCTAGACAGAGAAATCATCCGCCCTAGTTTCTCACCATGGGGCGCACCAGTGCTCTTCGTGAAGAAGAAAGATGAGAGCATGAGGTTGTGTATCGATTATCGAGAATTGAACAACGTAACTGTTGGATCGGTTAACTATTGGAATAAGTGTTTAGAAGGGGGGGTTGAATAAACACTTTTGGTTTTGTAGCGTTTGAAAAAATATAGTTTCAGTTTTGTAAGAAACTGAAGCTGGAAATCTTGTCAGTCAATGACAATCAGTTTAACTGAGAAAACAGTTGCGGAAGTAAACTAACTGAAAGATAGAATATGTAACTGAAATAAAATGACACAAAAGAGTTTACGGATGTTCGGAGATAGAATCCCTCCTACGTCACCCCTTCTATCACGAAGATAGGATATTCACTAAAATAATTTGATCAATACAAGATTGTATAGACCCACTTCAGTTTTGGACTTAACAATGCCAAAACTAAAACTCTTAGTATACAATTTTCTTACAGTTTGTAAACTAATCTTAGCAAAATTGAATGAATATACAACAAATGACTTGTGCTATTTAAGCTCGAAATATAACCTTGAATGCTACTGATATTTCTGATAACTGTGAGTTTGTGAATGTTTTTGAGCAGCGTAACAACAAGATAAATAGAAGCTTGTTATATTCTTCAACTGCTCTTCTCGCCTATTTATAGGCATCTCTTCAACGTTAACAGTAAATACAATTTGAACCTTTATAGCCGTTGTGTGGGGACCCGAGCTCTAATTCTTTTCTTTGGGATTAAAACGGATCATGAATATAAAAAGTGGGTCAAATTTTTTTTTTTTTTGCTTTTACATTAACTCAAATGAAAGCTAACATAAGAAGTCTCTATGTCATTCAACAACATAATATACAAACATAAGATACAAATATGTCTGGTTCCAAACCATATTCGACAACTAGTAATTAAATACAGTACATGCCAAAAGTACAACTACTAGTTCTTCTGCTATGCCCGAGATCACCACGCTATGTCCATCGCTCATCTCTGTCGTGACCCAGATCCTGCCCCACCTATTGTTATGCACACATACAGACATAACAACAGCCGGAAAACCGGTGAGAACAAATCCCAGTATAAACATGTAACATGCATATAAACAATCTAAACATGAAACATGCTGATATGAATGTCATTCATATAAAATCATGCAATGTGAATCTAATCATGTCTAGACTCGACTCAACTAGAACTCTAGGGATCCCGTTGTGAATAAGACGTCACTGGCTGTCACCTACCCTACCAATCGAGGTGCTGTACGTCTTATTCCTAGACTTCGGCCTGATCTGTATCCACGTCTACAAAGGGGCCGTGATCTTCCCCTAAGCTGAGATATCGCCGAACATCTAGTAGTCTGCCTGATCTCCAGACTGCCCTATCTTAATGCATGAATACAAAATCTGTAAACAAGCATAATGCAATGCTACATGATCTGTAAACAAAGCATAGCAAGATCTTCATACAAGTTCTATAAACCAATCTATAACAATCATAATCATATCAAGGTATGAACAATAAAACAAGTATGTGATTTTGGTTGGGAAACTCAAATGTGATCTCATTTGAGTCGTGATTCCCCAAACAAAACATGTACTATATCTTTCGTCGTAGAATCGCTGTCACGATCGCCAATAGGAATCTGAAATGGAAATGTTGATATAAACTCTATCAATTCCTAATCTAATCAACACATATCCAAGTCACTACGTGATCTCAAAACAATCTGACGGCATAACGACGTAATTCCCGATACCGGTCAATCAAATTCTCAACAGATATCAACACTATCTTATTCTCAATCATAATCCAATACAATATTCATCCAAAACATGTCATAGTACCCAAAATCTGCATATTTAGTTCTAAACATGCTATAAAAATTGTAACAATTGCATATGACCTCCGTTCTTCGATCCGGTTACGAATATATTATCTTCATACTCACAAGAACATATCCTAGAGTTCAAATCTTAATTCTCCTAACAACAATATCTCAAATCATGTTGAAAGTGAATAATACTTACATCACCTTGTAGCTTGGAGTGAGAGGAGTCCAAATCTATACTTAGATTTTAGTTTGGATAAGAAAATCTTGCACTAATTACCTTTGAATTGAAAGAACCTTTCTTCTCCCTTGAATCTCTCTCTCTCTCTCTCGGTTTGGCTTCTGAAATGGCAAGGAATAGAGACAACTCTATATATATCTTGCATGGTTTAGGACAAATGGCTTGTTCTTTGATTTACACGTCTCGCGCATATGCGCCACTTTTCTCACGCATATGCGCCATTGTCACTGGAGGTGTCGCGCATATGCGCCGCTTCTTTCCGCGCATATGCGCCAATGCTACTGTAGATGTCGCGCATATGCGCCACTCTTTCCGCGCATATGCGGCAACTGTTCTGTCCAAATTTTTAAGGTTTTCTCCTCTTGTCCATGTATTTCTTATTCTCATCTCACTAAACACTCCTCATTATATATATACATACTCATATATATTCCGAGTATTATGTCGATGAGAACTATTAATCTCGAGCCTTACATTTCTCCCCCTCTAAGAAATGATTTCGTCCTCGAAATCGTAGGAAATTACCAAACATACATGGCAAGTAATATAAGCAATACTAAAAATTTACTTACATCATGTAAATAATTCAGGATGTTTCTGTCGCATATTCGCTTCTGTTTCCCAAGTCGCTTCTTCGATGCCATGACGACTCCATTGGACTTTCACTAACGGAATAGTCTTTGTCCTGAGCTTCTTTTCTTTCTGATCAAGAATTTGGATAGGTTGCTCGACATAGCTCAAGGTCTGATCAAGCTCAGCTTCGTCAGGCTGAATGACATGAGAAATATCTGGTATATATCTTCGCAACATTGATACATGAAAGACATCATGTATCACGAATAGAGAAGGAGGAAGTGCAAGTCGATAAGCTCGATCGCCAATCTTCTCAAGAATCTCGTAAGGACCAATGTATCGAGGAGATAATTTCCCGCGTTTGCCAAATCGAACAACGCCTCTGAACGGAGAAATTTTCAAGAATACTCTATCTCCCGCCTCAAATACTAACGGTCTACGTCTGATATTGGCATACTTTGCTTGTCGATCTTGTGCTGTCTTCATCCTCTTCTGAATGAGTTTCACCTTCTCTGTCATGTCACGAATCATATCTGGCCCAAGTTCTGGTACTTCTGAAACGTCATCCCAATATAGCGGAGATCTGCATTTCTTGCCATACAAAGCTTCAAACGGTGCCATCTCGATACTCGTCTGATAGCTATTATTGTAAGAGAATTCACAAAGAGGTAGAGAATCTTGCCAACTAATGCCAAAATCTAGCACGACGGCTCTCAACATATCTTCTAATGTCTGGATAGTCCGTTCTGACTGTCCGTCTGTCTGAGGATGGTAAGCAGTACTCAGGTGTAATGTCATACCTAAGGCCTGCTGTAAACTGTGCCAGAAGTGTGAAGTAAATCGTGGATCACGATCTGATACGATAGACTTCGGCACTCCATGCAATCTGACTACCTCTCGAATATAAATCACCGCCATCTGATCTTGTCTATATGTCATTCTGTATGGAATGAAACAAGCAGATTTGGTCAATCTGTCAATAATAACCCAAATCGCATCGCAGCCTCTGGATGATCGTGGTAACTTCGTCACAAAATCCATGGAAATGTGATCCCATTTCCATTCTGGAATGGCTAAACTTTGAAGTAATCCACCAGGCTTCTTCCTCTCAGCTTTCACCTGTTGTCAGTTCAAACACTTAGACACAAATTCGGCAATGTCTGACTTCATTTGTTTCCACCAGAACTGTGTCTTCAAGTCATTGTACATTTTCCTGCCACCCGGATGAATGCTGAACCGACTACAATGTGCCTCTGTCGAAATCTGCTGTCTCAAATCTGTAACATCTGGCACAACTAGACGGTTATTCACGTACAACACATGATCTCGTACCTGATATTCTGATACATGCCCTGATCTGACCATTTGGATTGATTTCTGCACATTCTGATCAGTTCTTTGTGCTTCCTTGATCCTTATAATCAAATTGGGCTCAACTTGGATCGTGAAAAGTCGTAGTGGCTTACTATCTGTATCAAATTCTAATCCAGATGTACAGCAATTTTCAACTAACTTGTCAACACCTATCGTCGATAAGGACAAAGAACATATCTTACGACTCAAGGCATCTGCTGCTGCATTTGACTTCCCTGGATAATATTTGATTTCACAGTCAAAGTCTTTCAGAAGATCTAGCCATCTACGCTGCCTCATATTCAGTTCTGATTGAGAAAATAGGTACTTTAAGCTCTTGTGATCGGAAAATATCTCAAATTTTTTGCCGTAGAGATAATGACGCCAAATCTTTAATGCAAATACGATATCCGCCAATTCCAGATCATGAATGGGGTATCGGATCTCATGTGGCTTCAATTGTCTCGAGGAGTATGCGATCACATGGCCTCGCTGCATAAGAACACATCCCAAACCTCTATGAGCAGCATCACAATATACAACGAAATCACCTGTACCTGAAGGTATCGTCAGTACTGGAGCACTGGTCAGCCTTTTCTTCAACTCTAGAAAGCTAGAGTCGCACTCCTCTGACCAAACAAATGGTGCATTCTTTTGCGTCAATTGAGTTATTGGCTTTGCAATGCTGGAGAAATCCTTGATAAATCTTCTATAGTATCCGGCTAGGCCCATGAAACTGCGTATTTCTGGTACAGAAGTCGGCCTCGACCAACTGATCACAGCTTCAACTTTACTCGGATCTACAGAAATACCATCTCCAGATATAATATGTCCCAAAAAGACAACTCGGTTCAACCAAAACTCACACTTTGACAATTTTGCATACAGTCGCTCGTTTCTCAACGACTGCAAAACAATTCTGAGTTGCTCTGCATGCTCATTTCTGTTCTTCGAATACACCAAAATATCATCGATGAAAACAATGACAAATTCGTCCAAATATTTCTAAAACACTTGGTTCATCAAGCCCATAAATACCGCAGGAGCATTGGTTAAACCAAAAGGCATGACAATAAATTCGTAATGTCCATACCTGGTTCGAAATGCTGTCTTTGGTATATCTATATCTCGAACTCTGAGCTGATGATACCCAGAACGCAAATCAATCTTTGAATACACAGAGGATCCCTGCAACTGATCAAATAAATCATCAATCCTAGGCAAAGGATATTTATTCTTGATCGTTGCCTTGTTCAGTTGCCTGTAATCAATACATAAACGCATCGAACCATCTTTCTTTCGCACAAATAGAACCGGAGTGCCCCAAGGAGATACACTAGGTCTGATATATCCCTTGGCTAGAAGATCTTCTAATTGTGCTTTCAATTCTTTTAGTTCAATAGGTGCCATCCTATACGGAGCTCTCGAAATAGGAACGGTACCTGGTACAAGTTCAATGCTAAAATCTACCTCTCGAACCGGAGGTAATCCTGGGATTTCATCTGGAAAAATATCTGGAAATTCCCATACTACTGGCAAATCCGCCAACGCCGGGCTCGACTTCTGCATATCTACAGCATAAATAAAGAAACCATCTGCTCCTTTTTGTAACAATTTGTTCATAGTAAGAGCCGAAATCAAGGGAATCCGAGATCTGGAACCCTTCCCGTAGAATTTCCACTCGTCTGTCATCTCAGGTCTGAATCTGACAATCTTATGGAAACAATCTACAGTGGCTCTGTACTTTGTTAGCATGTCAATACCGACTATACAATCAAAATCAGCTAGACCCAATACTATACAATCTAGGTCAATCTCATGCCCCTCAAACTGTAGAATGCAATGTCTAACCGTAGTTACAGAAATCAACCCACATCCCAACGGAGAAGTAATAGATACAACATCTAGCAAAGACTCAACAGGCAATGAATGCAACAATGCAAATCACTCTTAAATGAATGTATGTGATGCACCTGTATCTATCAAGATATAAGCAAGATAACCATAAAGGAGACAATTACCTGCTATAACATCATCTGGTGCATCTTGTGCTTGCTCTTCGGTCAATGCAAACACTTGGGCCTGTTGCCTCGGAGGTTGACTCACCGTCTGACTACCTCGAGCTCTGGGTTGGGTCTGTGCTGGTGGAGGCTGAAAAGAGTGGACCGATGATGCCTGCCGCTCAAACTGAGGTACTGACCTGGATGCTCTTCCACTCTGGCCTTGCTGTACACCTCTCTGTGGACAGACTTTGGCAAAATGCCCCGGTTGCCTACAAATGTTACATCGGCCTGTAACTCCTTGGCACTGTTCAGTCGCATGCCTACCTCCACAAGAATTACAGTAGACACCTGAAGTCCTTGAACTTTGATCAAAACCAGTCTGTCTTGATCCGCTGGAGCTGGAGGAACTGCTCTCAGGTCGCTTAAACTGTTTCCCCTTCGCCTTCAGCTGTTCCTTTCTACCACTGCTACTACCGCCACTATCAAATCTTGGAGGGGGTGGAATGGTAGGTGCTGGTGGTCTCGGTATCGGAGCAACATAAGGAGCACTCCACTGCCTCAATAATCCTGCTTCTGCACCCTTGGTTCGATTCAATGCATCCGCAAAGTTATTAGGTCTTCCCGTGTTTACCAAGGTGAAGATGTCCGGGTTCAAGCCATTTATGAATTGGTCCGCCACCGCCTCGTCATTACCTGAAACATGGGGTGCAAAACGAAGCAAAGAAGAGAATTTGGCAACGTACTCCTCAATGTTCAGTGGCCCTTGCCTCAGGTTGGCAAATTCAGCACCTTTATCCTTGCGATAAGAGATGGGAAAGAAACGCTGATAGAACTCCGTTTTGAATACCTTCCAAGTAATCTCGATACCCTGCTGCTCTAAAGCTCTCCTAATGTTCAACCACCAATTCTTGGCTATATCTTGCAATTGATGGCCAATTAGCTTTATTCTCTTCTCGTCACTGTACTCGAAAGAGTCGAATAACATTTCAATATCCTCAAGCCAACTTTCGCACTCGATGGCATTCTCGGTACCTTTTAATGTGGGAGGTCGAAAATATTGGAATCGCTTCAGTAACGTCTCCATAGGGGTCGCCGTAACATCCATAGGATCTCCGGATGTGCTCCCCTGTTCTGGCGCTGCTGGTCGTAGAGGTACCGCTGCTCTTCTAGGTGGCATATCTAATAATCCAAAGGATTAGTATACAAAATATACAACTGTCTCAGCCATTCTCTAGTCAGTTACCTCTGATCTAGAATCAGTTCTGATTCAGTTAATCACATGTTATAATCGATCAGATAACAACAACATGTAATAAGGAAAGCAATAAACATGCTAGCACATCATAAGCAAGGAAGAAGACTCGATCTACCCCGCTCATTCTATCTTATCTTACTTTAAAGGAACTATCGCTCTGATACCACCTGTTGTGGGGACCCGGGCTCTAATTCTTTTCTTTGGGATTAAAACGGATCATGAATATAAAAAGTGGGTCAAAATTTTTTTTTTTGCTTTTACATTAACTCAAATGAAAGCTAACATAAGAAGTCTCTATGTCATTCAACAACATAATATACAAACATAAGATACAAATATGTCTGGTTCCAACCATATTCGACAACTAGTAATTAAATACAGTACATGCCAAAAGTACAACTACTAGTTCTTCTGCTATGCCCGAGATCTCCACGCTATGTCCATCGCTCATCTCTGTCGTGACCCAGATCCTGCCCCACCTGTTGTTATGCACACATACAGACATAACAACAGCCGGAAAACCGGTGAGAACAAATCCCAGTATAAACATGTAAGATGCATATAAACAATCTAAACATGAAACATGCTGATATGAATGTCATTCATATAAAATCATGCCATGTGAATCTAATCATGTCTAGACTCGACTCGACTAGAACTCTAGGGATCCCGTTGTGAATAAGACGTCACTGGCTGTCACCTACCCTACCAATCGAGGTGCTGTACGTCTTATTCCTAGACTTCGGCCTGATCTGTATCCACGTCTACAAAGGGGCGGTGATCTTCCCCTAAGCTGAGATATCGCCGAACATCTAGTAGTCTGCCTGATCTCCAGACTGCCCTATCTTAATGCATGAATACAAAATCTGTAAACAAGCATAATGCAATGCTACATGATCTGTAAACAAAGCATAGCAAGATCTGCATACAAGTTATATAAACCAATCTATAACAATCATAATCATATCAAGGTATGAACAATAAAACAAGTATGTGATTTTGGTTTGGAAACTCAAATGTGATCTCATTTGAGTCGTGATTCCCCAAACAAAACATGTACTATACCTTTCGTCGTAGAATCGCTGTCACGATCGCCAATACGAATCTGAAATGGAAATGTTGATATAAACTCTATCAATTCCTAATCTAATCAACACATATTCAAGTCACTACGTGATCTCAAAACAATCTGACGGCATAACGACGTAATTCCCGATACCGGTCAATCAAATTCTCAACAGATATCAACACTATCTTATTCTCAATCATAATCCAATACAATATTCATCCAAAACATGTCATAGTACCCAAAATCTGCATATTTAGTTCTAAACATGCTATAAAAATTGTAACAATTGCATGTGACCTCCGTTCTTCGATCCGGTTACGAATATATTATTTTCATACTCACAAGAACATATCCTAGAGTTCAAATCTTAATTCTCCTAACAACAATATCTCAAATCATGTTGAAAGTGAACAATACTTACATCACCTTGTAGCTTGGAGTGAGAGGAGTCCAAATCTATACTTAGATTTTAGTTTGGATAAGAAAATCTTGCACTAATTAACTTTGAATTGAAAGAACCTTTCTTCTCCCTTGAATCTCTCTCTCTCTCTCGGTTTGGCTTCTGAAATGGCAAGGAATAGAGACAACTCTATATATATCTTGCATGGTTTAGGACAAATGGCTTGTTCTTTGATGTACACGTCTCGCGCATATGCGCGACATCACCTGCGCATATGCGCGAGACCTTCTGGTCTCGGCCATGCAGAATTTAACACTTCGCGCATATGCGCCACTTTTCTCGCGCATATGCGCCATTGTCACTGGAGGTGTCGCGCATATGCGCCACTTCTTTCCGCGCATATGCGCCAATGCTACTGTAGATGTCGCGCATATGCGCCACTCTTTCCGCGCATATGCGGCATTTGTTCTGTCCAAATTTTTAAGGTTTTCTCCTCTTGTCCATGTATTTCTTATTCTCATCTCACTAAACACTCCTCATTATATATATATACATACTCATATATATTCCGAGTATTATGTCGATGAGAACTTTTAATCTCGAGCCTTACACGTTGAATGCCACGTCAACATTCTTCTGACAATTTTACACTGTAGACTCTGAGCGGCGTTTCACTACGAGTTGCAGTCTGTTTGTACTATTTGTCGGTTGTCGTTCTTAACTGATGATGTGTACAACTGAAAGATAAGCTGAAAAACACTCTGCTGGATAGCTCATAACTGATTGATTCAAATGATCAATCAGTTTGATTCTGCTCAACTGATCAGTTTCCAACTGATCAGTTCTACATAGATAAGATTCAGCTAGCTTCAGTTGCCGTTGATAATGTACGCATTAATCTTCAGCTATTGGCAACTATCAATTGTATGATTTTAGTCAGTTAAGCTTATTCTCCTTTGATCAGTTATTCCAATAAGTTTAAAATTTTAGTTTGTCAAACTACCAAAACTTAGTTTCCAACAATTTCCGCCTTTTTGGTGTTTGACAAAACTTGTAATGTATGAACTGATCAGCTGAACTTAAGATAGAAATCTGATTTTTTTGTAGATAAAATAACTCTTATAATGTACAGATTTGTACAAGGAATAAGGAAAAAATAATCTTAAACAATAGAACTGAAATCAGTTGATCTTCATACATTCTTCTTCTTCCCTTTTTCTTCTTCTGTTTCTCTCAGAACTTCCTCTTTTTTGTCAATCACATCCACTTTTCTTGTTAAAATGCGGACATATGCTGCAATATCTGATACAACATTCAACATAGTGTTTTGTAGCAGGTCAATTCTTTTAGTGACTTTTTCTTCAAGAAAGTCAAATCGCCTGTCGACAAGTGCTTGAGTTTGGAAGTGAGATTCAGTCGACAGCCTGTCTTTCTTGATATTTTACATCTGGAGGAAGAGATCAGTCACACTTCTGTTGAGCTGACCCAATCTCTCTATTGTAAATTCATAGTTGGAGTTTAGCTTCAGGGTATGTGCAAGCTGAGTAGATTGTATAGCAGAAATAGCATTCATCATACTGACGAGATTTGATTGAACGGTTTGGAGTTCTTCAAATAGAGCATCAGAGTCTGAAATTCTGGGAGGCATGGCTCCGGAAGTTTCTGGAATCTGTTCCATTTCTTGTGAAGTGAACACAACCATCGCATCGTCAGTTTGTTCAGTTTCATGCATAGCTATTTCTGAAATTCCTTCAGTTGTAGGTACTTGGGGAGGAGAAGAGACAGATAGAGAAGCAAAAGAATTAGAAGGTTCTTTGGTTGGTTCAATAACTGATTCTTCAATTGGTTGTTCAGTTGGCGGAGGAACCGGTTCTTCAGTCGGAACTGAATGCAGTTGATCCTCTTCATTCGTTTGAATGACTGCTTGTACAGATTGCTTCAAAACTGCTTGCTCAGTCACAACTTCTGACTGAATTGACTCTGTCGGTTGTTCAAACATGATTTCTTCAGCTGGTTCTTCAGAAATGACAGATTGATCAGCTGGTTTTTCAGTTACACCTTCAACTGATCAAGAAGTGTCCAGCTGAATATCTGAGGTCACTGATTTGATGACTTCATCTATATTGGCCAGAGATAAATCATCTTCAAAATAAGGCGGTGGATTAACATTAGAAGATAGAGGTGCTAAAGATGAGGATGAAGGAGCAACTGAGGTAGAAGGAGCGACATCTGGTTCTTTTGAAGGTTCTTGAACTGATGGTTCAGTTGCCTCCTCTGATACATCTTGAGGGGCAGATGGGATGATCAGTTCTTTATTTGTTTTCCAGTCCTTGTTCTTCATTTGCAATGAAGTCAGATCGGAGTCCAACTAATCATATACGGCTTTGTTATTGAAAGCAGTCGGACTAGTTGGATCATAATTTAATCGCAAATGAGTAACTATCTGCTAAAGTCTCTACACTCTCAGTTGGTTGAAGAAATAATGCTTATGATCCAAAGCTTGAACTATTGTAGGGGACTTGACTACCTTCAAAACGAGATTCTCCATGTCAACAAATCTTTTCAGAGTGGATTTCTTCTTAAGTTTTATAACAAAAACTTCTGTTCTGAATTTTACCCATTGATCATAAGCCTTGAGCTTGTCTTCTGCAAAATCGTAGATCTCTTGCCAAATAAGATCAATATGTGTTTGAGCAGCATTTTTTGACCTAGGCTCTTCATGCAATTTCCCTTTGCCCTTGGAATCAGTTAAGGCATGAGTAAGACTCAACCCTGAAGTGGCTGCATCTATTTGTTCTCGGATCACTATCCCCTTTGGTCTGGCAATAGGTAAAGGAGTATAGACAGAAATAGTGATTAAAGGAGCCTTAACTCCAGCAAGTTTCTTTTTATCACCAGATTCGGTGACCTTCTTCTTTGGTAGAATTGAGGATAAAGGCAACTGATCCTCACTTGAGGGTTCAGTTGGGATTGCTTTTAGTGGGACAGCCTTGATAGGCTGTTTAGCTCCAGATAGTATCAATCTATTAGTTGGGATTGTGCCAACAACAGTAGTAGGCTTGGTCTTCAAAGTACGTGGCTTCTTCACAACTTTGGGTGAAGGAGTCTTTTCAGATTCGGTTTCGCTGACAATCAGCTTACGCTTGATTGTTTTCTTTTTAATCTCCTTTCGAGCCTTCTTGACTGATTTGGAAGCTTCTTCTGTCTCAATTTCCTTCTTCACCTTAATGAACTGCTCAGGTGACATGTCCAGTTTCTGTTTGGGCGGCTGGAAGGACTTTTCATTGAAAATTTTTATCTTTGATAACTTCTCAGAATCATCATTCATCAAAACTTTAACTTTCAGCACATGGCTGAGCTGCGCCACAAAGCCTTTGGACTGTTTGGCAGTTTGAAACATATTCCTCAGAATATTGAAAATGATGTTTCTCCGGTTCATCTTTCTTCCAGTCATTATAGAAGTCATGACTTGAAATTTTTCGAGAGTGAGGGCAGCAAATGATCCTGCCTTGGCTAAGATGCCCTTGGCTACAATATCAGCCAGTAGTTGTACTTCTGGCTTCAGTTCATTCTTAGAATCAGAAACTTTGATCTTCTGACCAGCAGCAGAAAGAGTAGTTTGCATTTCCTCAATATCAGATGCCTTTATCTCAGAAAGATTGATAAGTCCGTCGGCTGGTAGATGGAAGAGATTGCAAAAAAACTCCTCCTCAATAATAAGTAACTAACCACTTACAGTCGATGCAATATGTCCTTCTTGAGTAACATATCCAGTAGCGTAGAGTTCTTAGATTTCTTTGACATAGATTTCCTGGGAAGATAATCCCAAAAACTGCTTCAGACTGGCTTCTTCCAATTTCAGAAAGATATTCTTGATTTCCTCCTCTTTCATAGTGAAGATAGAGTCGAAGTAAATTGCCATTGCATTCATGAGGTGAGCTGGGATTTGGTTTGCCATTTGATTGCTTGAAATCTGCGAGAAAGAAGATCTTCTTTGGGTAGATTTTTGCTCGGGAAATGCTGAAAATGCTTGTAAAGAAGAACTGAATGGAAGCGGGGAAGATGATATATGTTGGTGACTGTTCAAATTTTTGGACACGTGTCAGTCCAGAAAAATTTGATTTGAATGCGTGTGTTCGTGTGGTAAAATCGTGTGTAACAAATTGATGGTTTACGTGAGTCCACGTTTGAAAGTACTAGTCATTGAAAGACAGTTTTAATGCTAATATAAGCAGTCACAACATTTGATTTGGAATAAAATACGATTAATTAGTTAACTTACATGAGAAGATTAGATAAATTATCCACTGAATGATCAGTTGTGAAACTGAATCATTTCAAATGAAAATTACCTAATTATTGTCTTCTCAGTTAACTTATTAAAATCGATATTCCCCCTAAATAAATGCATGTAAAAAGACTAAGATTTAAATGACAGAAACAATGTAATAAATCTTGTGCTTCAGAAAATGAAGCGTCGAGGCTAATGATTAGGTCTCCTCAGATTCCTTGAACCTGGACTTATAAATAAAAGAAACAAAGTTAGACTAAACAAATATATCACGAGATATAATGGCAGGTCCAAGTAGTTCAAAGGTTCTCGACTTGGTTGAAGAGTTCAATGAATCAGCTTTTGAAACAAGAAATATGGCGATGGAAGATGAATTCTTCCATAAAGTTCTCCACTTTTCGCAAAAACTATAAGATCTCCAGCTCAGTCTGCAGGGAGTAGCAGGTTCCACCTCCAAACAGGTGGCACTACTGAAGAAATATCGGCGGTGCCTGCGCGTTTCTGATGAGGTGGATATCTTCACTGATGAAGGTGTCTACCTACTAATGATAAAAAAGGAGAAATGGACTCTGAAACGCATAGTCATTTCAGAGGGTTTTTTGAATTTTTTCACGGCGGCCATATCTGGTTGGTTGACCTCGTGGAGGTCTGCTATTAAAAAAGAAGTTAAACTTGTGCGCTCAGTTTATAATAAATGAAATGCTTATCTATTTTATCGTTGTCTTTTTACTTTCTGCAAACAAACTAATATCAGTTGATAAATATATAACAAACTGAATACGGAAAAAGATAAGAGACTAACTGACATCATTTGATAAACAATTAATGAATATTTTGATGAGCCACTTAACTGAAACCAGTTGATAAATATTTAAATGAAAGATAGCACAATGAATAATTAATCAAATGATTAAAACCACCATAAGACTGATTAAGATAAATCAATTAAACCAAATATATTGCGAAAATGAGAAAACTTAGTCTCTGGTAATGGTTTGGTCAAGATATCAGCAGCTTGTTGTTCAATTGACACATATTCCAGTCTGATAGCTTTCTTCAAAATATGATCTCTCATGAAGTGATGCCTGACATCAATGTGCTTGGTCCTTGAGTGAAGAATTGGATTATATGTAATCGCAATTGTGCTTTTATTATCACAGAATATTGGAGACTCTTTAGCGTCAACTCCATAATCTTTCAGTTGTTGCTGAACCCATAGCAGTTGAGCACAGCAGCTTCCAGCAGCAAGGTATTCTGCTTCAGTTGTGGAAGTTGCTATGGATGTTTACTTCTTACTGAACTAAGAGATCAGTCTGTCTCCAAGAAATTTACATGATTCACTGGTGCTTTTACGATCTAGCTTACATCCTGCATAATCTGCATCTGAATATCCAACTAAATTGAAAGAGGAGTCTTTAGAGTACAATAATCCCACATTTTGTGTAACGCCCCAGATTCGACGATTGTCCTCACTGTACCAAGACGAGTCTTTCCAACGTGCTTATGTTCTCACTCACACGCACCCTAGGAAACTTCCCAGGAGGTCACTCATCCCAAAATTGCCCCAAGTCAAGCACGCTTAACTTTGGAGTTCTTATGTGATGAGCTACCGAAAAGAAGATGCACCTTCGTGATATGAGTAGTACCAATCAAATCTTTTAAGCCCTCTTCAACTTTACAGTCCATTACACTGAACAGTCTCGGAATCCCTCTCCTTCCGGTGTAAGAACGGTTCATTCATGTTCCCTCCACCTAGAAGCCTGCCAGGAGCCGCTCATTGTCCGTGCCACCTCATGGCACCGGTGATCACCCCCCGCCCTCTTCGGCCCCAGGCCTCACATGCCCACCAGCTTCCGCTTGGTTCGTCCCCGAACCACATCGTACTCGGAGAGGTTGGCTCTGATACCACTTGTAACGCCCCAGATTTGACGACTGTCCTCACCGTACAAAGACGAGTCTTTCCAGCGTGCTTATGTCCTCACTCACACGCACCCTAGGAAACTTCCCAGGAGGTCACTCATCCCAAAATTTCCCCAAGTCAAGCACGCTTAACTTTAGAGTTCTTATGTGAGCGCTACCGAAAAGAAGATTCACCTTAGTGATATGAGTAGTACAAATCAAATCTTTTAAGCCCTCTTCAACAGTACAGTCCATTACATTGAACAGTCTCGGAATCAATCTCATTCCTGTGTGGGTCGGTTCATTCATGTTACCTCCACCTAGAAGCCTGACAGGAGCCGTTCATTGTCCGTTCAACTGATGGCACCGGCGATCACCCCCCGCCCTCTTCGGCTCCGGGCCTCACATTTTGTGTGCCCTTAAGATATTTTAAAATTCTTTTAGCGGCTATAAAATGCGATTGCTTAGGATTTGCTTGAAATCGAGCACACATGCATACAACAAATACAATATCAGGACGACTAGCAGTTAGGTACATTAATTAACCTATTAAACCTCTATATAGTGTCGCCTCAACTGATATTCCCCCTTGATCATTGTCTAGTTTGACTGATGAACTCATGGGTATACTTGCAGCCGAGCATGTTTCCATGTAAAATTTCTTGAGCAATTCCTTAGTGTGTTTGGTTTGACTGATGAAATACCAGTTGCCAGTTGCTTTACTTGCAGACCGAGAAAAAATGTAAGTTCACCCATCATACTCATCTCGAATTTTTCCTGCATCAACTTAGCAAACTTCTTGCATAATTTGGGGTTATTTGACCCAAAAATAATATCATCAACATAAATTTGCACAAGTAAAATATGATCATCTTTGGAAAATTTGAACAAAGTCTTGTCAACTGAACCCACAGTAAAGTCGTGATCAGTTAATAATTTTGAAAGAGTTTCATACCAAGATCTTGGAGCTTTTTTGAGACCATACAATGTTTTGTTCAAATGATAAACATGATCAGGAAATGAGTGATTGATAAAATTGGAGGTTGTTCAACGTAGACTTCTTCTTGCAACTGACCATTCAGAAAGGCACTCTTCACATCCATTTGATAGACTTTAAAGTTCTTGTAAGATGCATAGGTGAGGAATATTCTGATTGCTTCCAGTCTAGAAACTGGTGCATATGTTTAATCGTAGTCAATTCCTTCTTCCTGCCTATACCCTTGTGCTACAAGTCTTGCTTTGTTGCTTGCAACTGAACCATCTTCATTCAGTTTATTCCTGAATACCCACTTCGTACATATAATAGTTTTGCAAACTGGTCATGGAACTAAATCCCAGACTTTGTTATGGGTAAATTGATTTAGCTCTTCTTGCATTGTATTTATCTTGTTAGGATCAGCAAAAGCATCATCAGTTTCCTTTGGTTCAAATTGCGATACAAAAACGGAATGAATGAACAAATTAAGCATTTGATTCCTTGTCCTTACCGGGTCAGATGGATTACCTATTACCAAGTCTAGTGGGTGAGATTTCTTCGATCTGAGTTCAGCATTTGTTGTATCAGCAATTGCTTCTGTTGGACTGTTTCAGTTTCAATTTCAGTTGGAGCTGTTTCAGTTGGTAACTGAATATCATTTGTTTGCTCTACCAACTGACTTTCAGGAACGACTTCATGTTCAACTGATTGATCCAAAATTTCAGGTTCAAGTGTTTGAAGGATATTTCGATTGATATGATTTTCTTCTTCATGATCATCCTCCAAACTGATATCTGTAAATCGATCAACTAGCTCAACTAGATCAGTTGGCTTAACAGTTAGTACAGTTTCATCAAAAACAACATGTATAGACTCTTAAACATTTAATGTGCTCTTGTTAAAAACTCTATAAGCTTTGCTGACTGAAGAATATCCCCGAAATATTCCTTCTGCAGATTTAGCATCAAAGGCTTCTAAATGATTTTTGCCGTTGTAAAGAATAAAACATCTGCAGCCGAATATTTTGAAGTAAGAAACCACACTTTTTCGTCCATGCCATATGGTGTTTTCAAATGATTCTTATAAATCATTGATCTGTTCTGAGTAAAACATGCAGTGTTTACTGCTTCTGCCCAAAACCTTTGAGAAATACCAGAGTCAGCAAGCATTGTTCTAGCAGCTTCTTTTAGGGTCCAGTTTTTTCTCTCAGCTACACTATTTCGCCGAGGAGTTCTTGCTGCTGAGAGCTCATGCTTAATTCCAGTATTTTCTAAAAAATTTGAAAGAGTTTGATTGATAAATTTATTCCCTCGATCAGACCTGATTCGATCAATCCCAACTAATTTTTCATTTGATAATCTTTAGAAAATATTTATCAGTTGTGCAGCAGTTTGGTCTTTAGATTTGAGAAATATGACCCAAGTAAATATTGAAAAATCATCCACAATCACCATAGTGTATTTCATTCCCCCTAAAATCATGACTGGTATTGGAACAAAAAGATCTATATGCAGCAGTTCTAAACATCGGGAAGATGATTTACGACCTCTGTTTTTAAACGAGGATCTTACTTGTTTACCAAACTGACATGCTGAACAAATTTTCTCTTTTGAAAAATCTATTTTCGTCAAGCCAGTTACAAGATTGTTGTTACTCAGATAGGCAATAGATTTAAAGTTTAAGTGGTTCAGTCTCTTATGCAATAACCAGTTTTTAGAATATTTAGAAGCTATGAAACAAACTGGTGCATAAGAATGTTCAGTCCAGCTAACTTTGTATGTATTTCCACATCGATTGCCAGTTAGAATGACTTCATCAGTGGAGTTTCAAACTGAACAAGTCTGTTTATGAACTTGTACTGAGAAATTATTGTCGCATAACTGACTGACGCTTATCAAGTTATACTTAGATTTCTCAACTAGCAATACATCTTTAATTGTAAAGTTACCATGGATAAGCTTACCCTTACCCACAGTTTTACCTTTGGAGTTGTCCCCAAAACTGATGTTTAATCCATTGTATTTAATAAGTTCGGATAGCATCTTTGCATCTCCTGTCATATGTTTGAACACCCACTGTCCACATACCATGTGAATTCTTCGATTATTCCTGTTTCCTGCAATCACACACAAAATATAATTTTGGTACCCTTATTTATTTGGGTCTAAAACTGATTAGTCCTTTAGGAACCCAGACTTGGATCAGTCTAACTGACTTTCCAGTTGCAGTGTTCCAGATAAATTTTCCAGGATTTTGGTTGTTGGGTGTGAGAAATGAGGAAGAGACACTATGGTTTTTGTCCTTTTTCATCTTACTGTTCATTTGATATCGTTTCCGAACTGGATTTAGGTTGTAGTAATTGTAATAGCCATTCCTAGATTACTGTCTTTTGTAACTGAATCGTTTAACTGACCAGTTACTTGAGTCAGTTGAACTCTCATAGCCATATCCAATACTATATCTTTTGCCTTTGTTCTTACTTTCGATCTTTTGAAGAGCCGGTTTACTTGGCTCTGAAAATTCATTTTCCACCGTTGATTTTACAAAGGTAATATATTTTCCTTTGCCTTTATTCAACTTTGGCTGAGCATCATTTGCAGAATAATCAATTTGATTTTTAAATCCCAAACCAGTTTTATCATCAACTGAATTTTGGGCATTCTGCATTTCAGTTAAAATAACTGACGACTTGTTCCAAGCTTGTATCAGTTTAGAATGTTTAGAAATTTCGATTTTCAACTGACATATCAAGGCTTGATTATCATTCAGTTCAGCTTTCTGCTTTGCGATCTCCCTTTTTAGATTCAACACTTCAACTGATTCTTCAGTTTCAGTTTTATTTTCTTTGGGGTCATTTCGCTCAGCTTTGACTTTCTCGAATGAGCGAACAAGTTTTTGATACTCATATACCATGTCATGCAGGTTGGTAATGAGTTCCACTCGTGTAAAATTAGTTGAGCTAAAATCAAATACATGTTCCCTAGCTGATTCCAGTTGGACATCATCTGTCATTAGACATTTTACTTCTTCTTCAACTTCATTTGAGCTTCTTGAGCTATCTGGATCTGATTCATCACTATAGGTTTCAGCCCATTTGGATTTGCTCGCTTCAGCTAAGAGCACTTCATGCTTCTTTCTGGATGATTTCTTCTCATCCTTAGTCCTTATGTGATCATAGGACTTCTTTCCTTTATCAGTTGACCCTCGACTATCCTTCTTTGGTTTAGGACAGTCAACTATGAAGTGACCAGGTTTACCACAGTTGTAACACACATATGATTCTTCGTTAGTCTGGTTCTTCTGAAATTGCTTCTCAAAGTTTCCTTGATTCTTTGTCATGAATCTTCCAAATTTCTTGATAAACAATGACATTGCATCATTGCTCAATTGATCAGCAGTTTTGTCAGCTGAACCAGTTTGCTCCAGTCTAACTGCGGTTAAAGCTGTTGTTGCAAATGTTGTAGAAGGCTCTCCTTCTTTGGTATGCAATTCAAACTCGCAAGCCTTAAGATCGGCAAACATTTCGTGGAGTTCGATCTTGTTGAGATCCTTTGACTCTCTCATAGCCATAATCTTCAAATCTCACTCCTTTGGAAGACCTTTAATAACCTTCAGTGCTACTTCTTTATTTGAATACACTTTTCCTAGTGCATTCAGCTCATTGATGATTCCATTGATCCTTTTACCATAGTCATGGATAGATTAACCAGCTTTCATCTTTATGTTGTCAAACTTCTGAGCAACAACTTCTAATTTGTTTTCCTTTGTCTGCTCATTGCCTTCGCATAACTGGATCAACTTTTCCCATATTTCTTTGCTGGTTTTACACATCTTGATTTTATTGAATGTGACTTTATCCAGCATTTTGTATAATATATCCTTGGACATGTGTCCAAATTTGCTTTTCTTTTATCCTCAGCTGTCCATTCATCTCTGAGATTTTCAATTCTATGAGGTTCCCCATCGGTGATGGCAACTGCTGTGTTGGCTTTCAATATTTTCATCGGACCTTCAGTGATGACATACCACATGTCATCATCTTGTGCAGCTAAGTGAGCCTGCATCCTGATTTTTCAATCATCGAAGTCTTCTCTAGAAAACATAGGGATTTTATTGAAAGATATCATGGTAATAAGTTTTGTGAATGAAAGTATTCTTGGACAAGATTTAACTGTGCTCTGATACCACTTGTTGGATCGGTTGACTACTGGAATAAGTGTTTAGAAGGGGGGGTTGAATAAACACTTTTGGTTTTGTAGCGTTTGAAAAAATATAGTGTCAGTTTTGTAAGAAACTGAAACTGGAAATCTTGTCAGTCAATGACAATCAGTTTAACTGAGAAAACAGTTGCGGAAGTAAACTGGCTGAAAGATAGAATATGTAACTGAAATTGACACACAAGAGTTTATGGATGTTGGGAAATTAAATCCCTCCTACGTCACCCCTTCTATCACAAATATAGGATATTCACTAAAAGAAATTGATCAATACAAGATTGTATAGACCCACTTCAGTTTTGGACTTAACACTGCCAAAACTGAAACTCTTAGTATACAATTTTCTTATATTTCGTAAATTGATGTTAGCACAATTGAATGAATATACAACAAATGACTTGTGCTATTTAAGATCGAAATATAGCCTTGAATGCTACTGATATTTCTGATAACTGTGAGCTTGTGAATGTTTTTTAGCAGCGTAACAGCAAGATGAATAGAAGCTTTTTATATTCTTCAACTGCTCTTCTCGCCTAGTTACAGGCATCTCTTAAATGGTAACAGTAAATACAATTTGAACTTTACAGCTGTTGAATGCCACGTCAACATTCTTCTGACAATTGTACACTGTAGTCTCTAAAATGCAGCGTTCCACTACGAGTTGCAGTCAGTTTGTACTATTTGTCGGGTGTCGTTCTCAACTAATGATGTGTACAGCTGAAAGATCAGTTGAAAAACACTCTGCTAGAAAGCTCATAACTGATTGATTCAACTGATCAGTTCACAACTGATCAATCAGTTTGATTCTGCGCAACTGATCAGTTCAATGTAGATAAGATTCAGCTGGCTTCAGTTGTCGTTGATAATGTATGCATTAATCTTCAGCTATTGGCAACTTTCAGTTTTATGATTTTAGTCAGTTAAGCTTATTCTCCTTTGATCAGTTATTACAATAAGTTTAAACTTTTAGTTTGTCAAACTACGAAAACTTAGTTTCCAACAGTAAAGATCAAGAACAAATACCCATTACCAAGGATCGAGGATTTATTCGATCAGTTTCATGTAGCTACAATGTTCTCTTAGATAGTTCTACGTTACGGGTATCCCCAACTAAAGGTAAATGATGTAGATGTTCATAAGACAGCCTTCAGAACTAGATATGGGCATTACGAGTTCTTAGTGATGCCATTTGGACAGATAAATGCACCAGTGATTTTAATAGACCTAATGAATCGAGTATTTCAACCCTACCTAGATCAGTTCGTCATAGTATTCATTGAAGACATTTTTATATACTCGAAGAGTCATGAGGAGCACAATCAGCATTTGGGTACAGTTTTGAAAGTCTTGCGATGTCTCAAGTTGTTTGAAAAATTCAGTAAATGTGAACTCTGGTTGGAGAAAGTAGAATTTTTGGGACATATCATATCTAGCAGTGGCATTGAAGTGGATCCAGCTAAAGTGGCAGAAATGAAATAATGGGTTAGGCTGAAGAATGCGTCAGAGATCTATAGTTTCCTAGGCTTGGCAGGCTACTACAGGAAATTTATTCATGGGTTTTTATCGATTACAGTGCCACTCACTTCATTGACTAAGACAAATGCTAATTTTGTATGGAGTGATGAATGTCAGAAGAGCTTCGAAACTTTGAAGTAAGCTCTTATTACACTAGTCAGTTTTGGTCATGCCATCAGGGCAAGACAATTTTGTGTTATACACCGATGCTTCTAAGATCGGTTTAGGTGCAGTGTTGATGCAGCATGGTCAGGGTATAGCATATGCCTCTAGACAGTTAAAGGTGCATGAGAAGAACTACCCAACTCATGATCTCAAGTTAATTGTCGTTGTCTTTGCATTGAAGATATGAAGACATTATTTGTACGGCGAGAAATGCCAGATCTTAATTTATCACAAGAGTCTCAAGTATTTTTTCACTCAGTTACAGAAATGGAGACTGAAGGATGAAGCCAAGGGCAGTGTACTCTACGCAATGTCCGATGGTATTTTGAGATACAGAGGAAGGATGTGGGTGCCTAGTGTTGATTCGATTAGAGAGGATATTTTGACAGAGGCACATACATCTCTGTATTCCATCCATCCAGGGGTACCAAGATGTACAAAGACTTAAAGATGCTGTATCTGTGGCCAGGGATGAAGCGAGACATTCAACGCTTTGTATCTGAGTGCCTCACTTGTGATAAAGTGAAAGCATAGCACCAGAGACCAGCAGAAATGCTTAAGCCGCTCCCTATTCCCGAGTGGAAATGGGAGAATATCACCATGGATTTCGTTGTTTGATAGCCGAGGTCAATTAGGGGATCTAATGCTATTTGGGTTAAAGTTTATCAACTTACTAAATCAGCACATTTCTTATCGGTGAAGATGACTTTCTCCATGACTCAGTATGAAGAGCTCTATATCAGGGAAATATTCTGATTGCATGGGATCCCAGTTTCTATTGTGCCTTACAGGGACCCGAGGTTCACATCGTCCTTTTGGAAGAGTTTACATTCAGCCATGGGGACGAAGTTGCTATTCAGTACGACATTCCACCATCAGACAGATCGCCAGTCTGAGCATGTGATTCAGATATTGGAAGATTTGCTGCAAGATTGTGTGATTGATTTCCATGGGAATTGGAAATCGAAGCAACCTATAGTGGAGTGTTGGAAACCTAATTCCGGTGTTTGACAAAAGATAAACCAACTGAACTAAGCAACTGAATCCTGCTAACTGATCGACGCAACTGAAATATAACTGAACAGATGTTTTCTCTATCAAGCTGCTCTTTCAGCTGAACATCTCTTCAGTCATTCTCGTCAACTGACTCTTTACCAGCTGATCTCTCAGCTGTACATGTCATTAGTTGAAAACGACAACCGACAATTAGTACAACTACCTGCAACTGGTAGTGGAATGCCGCATTTCAGAATGAGCAGTGTACGACTGTCAGAGTATATTGACGTGGAAATCAACGGTTAGAATATTCAAATATCTTTTAATGTTATCGTTGAGAGAGAAGCCTATAAATAATCAAAGGTAGCAGCCGAAGAAAATACGACTGATTTCAGCTATTACATTCTACTTGTTGTTACGCTGCTAAAATATCTACTCACATTCAGAAGCAAAAAGCTTACGTTTACTAGGAATATCAGTAGCATTCAATGCTACATTCTCGAGCTTAAATAGCACTTTGTAATCTTTGATAGTTTTTCTAAGTTGTGTTAAGATCAGTTACCATCTGTAAAAGTGTTATATACTAAGAGTTTCAGTTGTGGCAAAGTGATAAGTCCAAACTGAAGTGGGTCAGTACAGTATCTTGTATTCGATCAAAGTCTTTTAGTGGATATCCTATCTTCGTGATAGAAGGGGTGACGTAGGAGTTATTCAAGTCTCCGAACATCTAGAAACAAAATGTGTTATCTTTACTTCAGTCGTTATTTTTCAGTTAGATACTCTATCTTTCAGTCGGTTTATTTTCCGCAACTGTTTCATTCAGTTTAACTGATTGTCATTGACCGACGGGATACCTAGTATCAGTTTGTAACAAAACTGAACTCATATTGTCGAAGAATATTTAAATTTTGAGAAGTGTTTATTCAACCCCACCTTCTAAACACTCTTTATTCGTTTAACCGATCTTTTCAAGTGGTATCAGAGCATTTGTATCTCGTCTCAGAATATCTATACTCAAATTGTTCATTATGTCTTCATTCAACAAGATTCCTATGTTCTCTAGAGAAGACTTTGATGATTGGAAGATCATGATGCAGGCTCACCTTGTTGTACAAGATGATGATATGTGGTACGTTATAACTGACGGACCCATGAAGATTTTGAAAGCCAACACAGCTGTTGCCATTACTGATGGGGCACCTCATCGTATAGAAAAGCCCAGAGAAGAATGGACCACAGAGGATAAAAGAAAAGCCAACTTGGATAATGTGGCAAAGGACATACTATACAAGACGTTGGATAAAGTAACTTTCAGCAAAATCAAAATGTGCAAGACAGCCAAAGAGATTTGGGAGAAGCTGATCCAGCTTTGCGAAGGGAACGAACAAACCAAAGCAAACAAACTTTCTGTTGATGTTCAGAAGTTTGACAATATCAAAATGAGAGTTGGTGAAACGATGTATGATTATGATGAAAGAACCAGCTGCATCATCAATGAATTAAATGCACTTGGAAAAATCTACACAAACAAAGAAGTTGCATTGAAGATAATCAGAGGTCTTCCCAAGGAGTGGGACGTGAAGACCATGGCAATGAAGGAATCCAAGGATCTGAACAAAATTGAGCTTCATGATCTATTTGCTGATTTGAAAGCCTACGAGTTTGAGCTGCAAACTCGAGAAGGAGAATCTTCTACTCCAGCAGCAACGACTGCCTTAGCTGCTGTTAGAACAGAACCAACTGGTTCAGTTGAAAAAGCCGCTGATCAACTAAGCAATGATGCCATATCATTGTTCTTCAAAAAGTTTGGAAAATTAATGAGGAAAAATCAAGGAAACTTTCAAAATAAATATCAAAGAAGCAATTCCAAGGAAGAATCAAACGGTTGCTACAACTGTGGCAAACCAGGTCACTTCATTGTTGACTGTACCAAACCAAAGAAAGACAGTCAAGGCTCAACTGAAAGAAGAAAGAAACCATATGAGCACAAAAAGAGATCCAGAGATGATAAGAAGTTCTCCAGGAAGAAGCATGAAGTGCTCTTGGCTGAAGAGAGCAAATCAAAAGGGGCAGACACTGACAGCGAGAGGTCAGAATCAGAAACTTCATGCAGTTCTAATGACAATGAAGAGGAAGTGAAATGTCTGATGGCTGGTGACACAGAACTGGAGTCCAGCAGTCAAAAGGTATTTGACTTTAGATCAACTGATTTTACAAGAGAAGAACTTATTTCAACGTTGCATGATATGGTCAGTGAGTATCATAAGCTTTCCTTATCATTTGAAAAGGCTAGAGCAAAGCAAACTGATCCTATTGACAATAAGACTAAAATTGATGAATCAGTTGACATGTTGAGTCTGAAAAAGGAGATTGCTGAACTCAATACTGAAAGAAGCAAGGATCAATTAATGATGCAAAAGTTAATGCTTGAAAATTCAAAGCAAACTGAGCTTATTCAGGCTTGGAACAAATCATCTGTTGCATTGACTGATATACAGAACTCACGGAAATCAGTTACTGATAAAACTGGTTTAGGGTTCAGTAACCAAGATGAAATGTCTCCCAAAGATACTCCACCAAAACGGAATATGGATAAAGGGAAATACATTCACTTTGTCAAATCAGTTATGGTACAAGATCAAGTTGAGCCAAGTAAACTGGTTGAACAGCCAACTGAAAGTATGAACAAGGGCAAAAGATGTGGTATTGGTTATAGCCCAAAAGTTGTGACTGACTCACGAAGTCAGCCACCAAAAATTTTCAGCAAAAATTACTCAAATGGCTACTCAAATTACTATAACAGGAAGACAGTTCAGAAAAGATACTGGCTGAACAATCAGTTGAAAAATGGCAAATCACATGTTGTATCTTCTGCACACTATACACCAAGTACACACAGATCGGGAAAGACCATCTGTAATACAGCAACTGGACGGTCAGTTAGACTGATCCAAGTCTGGATTCCTAAAGGACTAATCAACTTTGGACCCAAATAGAAAAGGGTACCAGAATCTTATCTTGTGTGTGATTGCAGGTAACAGGCACAAGAATTGAATCTATATGGTACTTAGATAGTGGATGTTCACGCCACATGACAGGAGATTCAAACTTATTATCTCAACTGGTTAAGTACACTGGACCAAACATCAGTTTTGGAGATAATTCTAAAGGTAAAACTGTGGGTAAAGGTAAGCTTATCCATGGTAAATTCATCATTAATGACGTTTTATTAGTTGAGAATCTCAAGTATAATCTGATCAGTATCACTGAATTATGCGATAATGGATTCTCAGTTCAGTTTGACAAACATTCTTGTTCAGTCCAAAACTCAACTGAAGAGATCATCCTAACTGGCAAAAAGTGTGGAAACACTAACAAAGTCAGCTGAAATGATCAACCTTATGCACCAGTATGTTTTATTGCTTCAAAATCCTCTAAAAACTGGTTGTGGCATAAGAGATTAAACCACCTGAACTTCAAGTCTATTGCATATTTGAGTAACCACGATCTTGTTATTGGATTGCCCAAAATGGATTTTACCAAAAATAAAATTTGCTCAGCATGTCAATTTGGTAAACAAATCAAATCTTCTTTTAAGAACAAGGGTCGTAAATCTTCTTCCCAGTGCTTAGAGCTGTAAATATGGATCTATTTGGTCCAATACCAGTCATGAGCTTAGGGGGAATGAAATACACCTTGGTGGTTGTAGATGACTTTTCCAGATTCACTTGGGTTATATTTCTCAAGTCCAAAGACCAAACTGCTGCTCAACTGATTAAGATTTTCAAAAGATTATTAAATGAAAAATCAGTTGGAATTGACAGAATCAGATCCGATCGAGGAACTGAATTTATCAATCAAATTCTTTCAAATTATTTAGAGAATACCGGAATCAAGCATGAGCTCTCAGCAGCTAGAACTCCTCAGCAAAATGGTGTAGCTGAAAGGAGAAATCGGACCCTCAAAGAGGCTGCTAGAACAATGCTTGTTGATTCTAGTATCTCTCAAAGTTTTTGGGCAGAGGCAGTGAAAACTGCGTGTTACACTCAAAACAGATCAATGATTAATAAGAATCATATGAAAACACCTTATGAGATCTGGCATGGAAGAAAAAGTGTGGTTTCATATTTTAAAATATTCTGCTGCAGATGTTTTATACTTGTCAATGGTAAAACTCATTTAAAATCTTTTGATGCTAAATCTGGAGAAGGAATATTTGTTGGTTATTCTTCATTAAGTAAAGCTTATAGAGTCTTCAACAAAAATACTTTAAATGTTGAGGAATCTATCCATATTGTTTTTTATGAAACTGTACTAACTGATAAGCCAACTGATCAAGTTGAGCTAGCTGATAGATTTACAGATATAAGCATGGATGATGATGATGATGAAGAAGACATCCATTTTAATCAAAGCAACCTCCAAACACCTGAACCAGAAGTGTTAGATCAACCAGCTGAACCAGAAGCTGTTCCTAACGATCAGTAGTAGAGCAACCAAATGATATTCAGTTACCAACTGAAACTGAAAACATTCAGTTGCCCACAGAAGCAGTTGCTGATTTAGAAGCAATAAATGCTGAACTCAGATGGAAGAAATCACATCCTCCAGAGTTGGTAATAGGTAATCCATCTGATCCAGTAAGAACAAGATATCAGATGCTCAATCTATTCATTCATTCAGCTTTCGTATCACAACTAGAACCCAAGAAGACTGATGAAGCTCTTGCTGATCCAAACTGGATAAATGCAATGCAAGAAGAGCTAAATCAGTTTATCCATAACAATTTCTGGAACTTAGTTCCAAGACCAATTTCAAAAACTGTTATATGTACAAAATGGGTGTACAGGATCAAACTGAACGAAGATGGTTCAGTTGTGCGCAACAAAGCAAGGCTAGTAGCACAAGGATATAGGCAAGAAGAACGAATTGATTAAGATGAGACATATGCACCAGTTGCAAGACTGGAGGCAATCAGAATATTCTTTGCCTATGCTTCATTCAAAAACTTCAAAGTCTATCAAATGGATGTAAAGAGTGCATTTCTGAATGGCCAGTTGCAGGAAGAAGTCTACGTTGAACAACCTCCAGGAGAAATTTGAAATGAGCATGATGGGTGAACTGACATTCTTTCTTGGATTACAAGTGAAGCAACTGGAGTCGGGTACTTTCATTAGTCAAACTAAATACACGAAGGAATTACTAAAGAAGTTTGGCATGGAATCGTGTTTAGCTGCAAGTACTCCCATGAGCTCATAGGTAAAACTGGACACTGATCAAGGGGGAATATCAGTTGAGACGACACTTTACAGAGGTTTAATAGGTTCATTATTGTATCTAACTGCTAGTCGTCCTGATATTGTATTTGCTGTATGTATGTGTGCTAGATTTCAAGCAAATCCTATGCAATCACATTTTACAGCTGCCAAGAGTATTTTGAAATATCTTAAGGGCACACAAAATGTTGGGTTATGATATTCTAAAGATTCATCTTTCAATTTAGTTGGATATTCAGATGCAGATTATGTAGGATGTATGGTTGATCGTAAAAGTACTAGTGGATCATGTTAGTTTCTAGGGGACAGACTGATCTCCTGGTTCAGCAAGAAGCAAACATCCATAGCAACTTCCACAACTGAAGCAGAATATCTTGCTGCTGGAAGCTGCTGTGCTCAACTGCTCTGGATTCAGCAACAACTGAGAGATTTTGGAATTGATGCTAAAGAATCGCCCATATTTTGTGATAATACAAGTACGATTGTTATCACCTACAATCCAGTTCTTCACTCAAGGACCAAGCACATAGATGTCAGGCATCACT
This sequence comes from Primulina eburnea, assembly GCF_022965805.1. Lineage (NCBI taxonomy): Eukaryota > Viridiplantae > Streptophyta > Magnoliopsida > Lamiales > Gesneriaceae > Primulina > Primulina eburnea. Next base: position 222,769 of record NW_027331639.1, read on the forward strand.
TCATCAGAGATCATGCCTTGAAGAAGAACATCAGACTGGAATACGTCTCAATTGAGCAGCAAGCAGCTGATATCTTCACCAAACCACTGGCTGAGACTAATTTTTCTCATTTTCGCAATATACTTGGATTAATTGATTTATCCTAATCAGTTTTTGTTGCTGTCTTGGTTGTTAATTCATCTGTCAGTTTTACCGTCATTTACTGATCATTCAGTTAGTTCTTTATTCATATGACTCTCAACTGATGTCAGTTAATCTTCTATCAGTTCATTGTATTTAGTAATTGTGTTTATGATTTACTTATCAACTGATGAAATCAAGTAATGCAGGAAAATAACAAGACAGAGATAAACTGATAACATCATTTTAGTCATTTGAAGAAATTGTTGTGAATTACGTCATACAATTCTTCTTGAACAAAGGCCCTCCACTTGGCCATCCATTGATTTAAATCTCCAGTACAAGTCTTATGAAAGCTGTCAGACTAAGCTATGAGCTCCAGGATCCTCCTCGCCTTGTAGAGCATCAGCTCGTAAATATTGTCTGGTTCGAAAATATTCACAGTATAGGCAACGTGCAAGCGTTCCCGATATTTCTCCAGTTTTTCCAACAAAATGGGAGTGGTTGCCATCTCATTCTCCCAAAGAAACTGAAGTTCTTGGAGATTCTCCCAGTAGCGAAGAATTTGATGGAAAACATCATCTTCCATCTCAAATTTTCTCTTCTCCAGAGCTGCTTTCATGAAATCTTCAGCCATTTCCGGAGATTTTGAACTGCTTGCACCTGCCATTTTCTTTTACTGAATATAATTTGCTAATATATTTGCGACTAACAGAGATGCTCTTATTTATAGAACCGTACAAAGAAGATGAAAGGACTATTTCATTGTGACGGACGTTTAAACTACTAAGCATCAGGATTTCTATTAATTAATCTTGTTTATATTCTTGAAATTTTCTTTTATGCATCTATTAAGGGGGAATATTGGTTTTAAGAGGTAATCTGAGAATACATTTGTTAGTCAACTCTCAACTGAGGACACAGTCTCACATCTGATCGTTCAGTTGAGTTTTTCACTAATCTTCTCATATAAGTTAACTAATTAACCATATTATATTCCAAATCAAGTGACGTGACTGATTTTCAAGCATTAAATGCTATCCTTCAGCAAATGACTGGTGGAAACGTGGACACTTTTTGAACCGTTTAAAATACACACGCTTACAGCACACGTACACACGTTTTCATTCAAAATTTCTATGGACTAACATGTGTCCAGAATTTGAATAGTCACGTACATATGTACCATTCCCCGCTCTATTTCAGTTTTTTTTTTTAATTACGTTTATCTACAAACTCTTGAGAGCAAAAACAAATTTCATCCTTCTATTTTTTTTGGAAATCATTCAGTTCCAAATGGCGAATCAAACTCCCGCTTATATGCTGAATGCAATGGCTATCAACTTCGGATCCATTTTATATTTTTCTGCAACGCTGATGTCAAGAACGTCTATCAAAAACTCGAAACTGTTGGGTTAAGGACATTCTTGGGACAATCATCACAAGATATCTACCCCAAAGAACTTCAGGAATTCTACTCTAGCGGTATGATCAATTTTGATGGAAACATCGCTTCTACTATCCATGGTCAGTTGCTGACCATCTCTGAAGATTCCTTTGGAGAAATCTTGTTTTACCATCTGTTGGACTGGCACACCTCTCTGATGTTAAAACATCCGACGTTGAAGAAATGCAAACCTCACTTTCTGCTGATGGACGGAAAATCAAAGTTTCCGATCCAAAGAAGGAGCTGAAGCACGAGGTTCAGTTACTTGGTGATATAATCGCCAAAGAGATTTTGGCGAAAGCTGGATCTTTTGCTGCACTTACGTTTGAAAAATTTCAAGCCATTTCTATCATTATGGCTGAACGTAAACTCAACTGGAAGCATCTTATATTCAATATTTTAAAGAATATGTTTCTATCATCCAAACAGTCCAAAGGCTTTGCAGTGCAACTGAGCTATCTGCTGAAAGTGAAGGGGTTAGTGGCAGATGATTCAGAAAAATCATCCAAGTTCAAAGTCTTCAATGCGAAGAATACTATGCCACTCAAGACCAAATTGGACATTTCTCCTTCTCAGTTTGTAAAGATAAAACAAGAGATTGGGACTCAACATGCGGCTCCTAAATCAGTGAAAAAGGCCAAGACATTGGCTGAAGTCAGCAAAAAGGAAATTAGTTGTGGGTGAATCTGATTCAGAGAAAACTCCTTCCCCAAATATCGCCAAGAAACCGAGAACCCAGAGGATTAAACCAACAACTATAGAGGAATCTATTCCTACTGACAAGCTAATATCATCAGATGCTCAGCAGCCAATTGAAGCAGCTCCTCTGAAGATCATCCCACCAGAAAAATCAGCTGGTGCAAAGAGAGAAACAGTTAGGATCAAAGCTCCTCTGATTAATATCATTCGTCCTACTGTTCTGGCACCTGCCCGACCCAAAGGCATCAATATTATAGAACGGGTGGATACTACTCGAACTGGTCTGGAAATTCCACACATCCTCAGTTCTGATAAAGGAAAGGGCAAATTGATTGAAGAGCCCGGGCCATCCAATCCCATTCAAACCCACATTGACCTTGTTTGGGATAAGGTTAATAATTTTGCAGCATCAAAACTTCAACTCTATGTTACTTGGACAGCCTATCGTACTCATATTTTTGCCAAGAAACTGAGAAAGAAATCCCAGCTGAACAAGTTCATCAAACTGGAAGCTTTTGTCCTCAAGATGGTCAAAGCTGCCACAATTGTTCAAGCTCTGGAGAGAAAAACATATTTGTTTGATCAGATGAGAGTCAAGAAGTTAGCACAAATTATTGACAAACTGAAGGTTAAATAGGTTCCAACAAATCCTACTGCCTATGCTGATCATGCGGTGATTACTCAGCTAGACACCGATCTGATTGGCTTGCTATCTCAGATAAAGTTTTGGGAAATGGATCAAGAGTTAGTCCTTCATAAAGAAGATCCAGACGATGATGAAGAGGAAATAGTTGAAGAACCTTCCTCTCAGCAGAAAGAGACATCCTCAGAACAGGCTATTATTCCAACTGAAGAACCAGTTCAGGATATGTCTCAATCACCTACTGGTGAACATCAAATGTACACTGAAGCAGAATTATCTTTCGCAAACATTGATGAAATTATTCAAGCAGTGGTGCAAGAATCCCAATTGAGTGAACCTATTTCTGATAAAGTTGATCACCCCGTTGATGAAATCAATCCAGAGGTTCCTATCTCTTCAGAAGCACCAGTTCAGCCAGATTTATCTACTGAACAAGCTATTCCAACTGTTGTGCCAATTGATTCCCAAGATCATCCTCTAGAGGCACCAGTTTTTCCTCCCGGCAGCTCATCTGCTGATCAGAATACACCTTCTCTGCCTCAAGTTCCAGAAGAAATTGCTGCAACAATCACTTCAGTTCAGAACGTTGCTGAAACAGTAGCAACTGACCAAGAGTTGGTTATATTTGATCAAACCACAAGAGGACCGGAAACCTCTCATCAGTCTTCTCCTCCATCCTCATTGTATTTTGATCTTGTCCTTGAAGAAATTCAGAATATGCAGAATAGTATGAATCAGATGCTCTCAGCCATCTCAAAGATTCAGAATACGCAACTGTCTCACACTTTAAAGTTGGAACACTCTCAACAGTTCAACTCCGAAAAGCTGAAGGCTATCCAAACTGGTCTTACCTCTCTCTCATCTGCAGTTGAAGAAATCCAGAAGAACAAGGGGATAGCCTTGATTCTCACTGCAACTCAAAACTCTATTAACAAACGAGTTGACAGTGTCGAGACACTCGTCTCCAGAAAGATAGATTTGATACAAGTCGCAATGACCTCTGCTATCGAAAACATTTCCACTTCTGTCCGGCTTCTATCTACTGACGTTCGGAAATTATCTGTCAAGATGGAGCTGTTTGAAAAAAATGGGGAAGAGCTCAAAGAGATTTTAGAACAGCAGAAGAAATCTTAAAAAGCAGCAGTCTTTCTTGTATTTGTGAAGAATATGAGTTCAGTTGATTTACATCTTATTTTATCTACTATGAGTCCAGTTATTCGGTTTTCAATTACTCTAGTTTTGTCAAAACACCATAAAGGGGGAAATTGTTGGAAACTTAATTCCGGTGTTTGACAAAAGATAAACCAACTGAACTAAGCAATTGAATCCAGCTAACTGATCGACGCAACTAAAATATAACTGAACAAATGTTTTCTCTATCAAGATGCTTTTTCAGCTGAACATCTCTTCAGTCATTCTCGTCAACTGACTCTTTACCAGCTGATCTCTCAGCTGTACACGTCATCAGTTGAAAATGACAACTGAAAAATAGTACAACTACCTGCAATTGGTAGTGGAACGCTGCATTTCAGAATGAGCAGTGTACGACTGTCAGAGTATATCGACGTGGAAATCAACGGTTAGAATATTCAAATATCCATTAATGTTACTGTTGAGAGAGAAGCCTATAAATAATCGAAGGTAGCAGCCGAAGAAAATACGACTGATTTCAGCTATTACATTCTACTTTTTGTTACGCTACTAAAATATCTACTCACATTCAGAAGCAAAAAGCTCACGTTTACTAGTTATATCAGTAGCATTCAAGGCTACATTCTCGAGCTTAAATAGCACTTTGTAATCTTTGATAGTTTTTCTAAGTTGTGCTAAGATCAGTTACCATCTGTAAAAGTGTTATATACTAAGAGTTTCAGTTGTGGCAAAGTGATAAGTCCAAACTGAAGTGGGTCAGTACAGTATCTTGTGTTCGATCAAAGTCTTTTACTGGATATCCTATCTTCGTGATAGAAGGGGTGACGTAGGAGTTATTCAAGTCTACGAACATCCAGAAACAAATTGTGTTATCTTTACCTCAGTCGTTACTTTTAAGTTAGATACTCTATCTTTCAGTCAGTTTATTTTCCGCAATTGTTTCATTCAGTTTAACTGATTGTCATTGACCGACGGGATACCTAGTATCAGTTTGTAACAAAACTGAACTCATATTGTCGAAGAATATTTAAACTTTGAGAAGTGTTTATTCAACCCCCCTTCTAAACACTCTTTAATCGTTTAACCGATCCTTTCATGGAGTTTACCTAAAACAATGGTTTTCAGTCATCTATAGGTATGTATCCCTACAAAGCACTGTACGGAAGGAAGTGCAGATCACTGATTCATTGGGATGAAGTCGGTAAGAGATCAGAACTTGGCCCAGAGATTGTTCAGAAGACTGCATACGTGGTGGTAAAGATTCGAGACAGGATGAGGACCTACCAGAGTCTCCAAAAGAGTTATGATTAGAAAAGGAGAAGCGATATCGAATTCGTCATAGGAGATCATGTTTTCATGAAGATAACACCTAAGAAGATCGTTATGGGGTTTGGGAAGAGAGGCAAGCTGAGTCCGAGATTCATTGGACCATTCGAAATTCTTGACAGAGTTGGGACACTAACTTATTGTGTACTCTACCGTCTAATCTGGCCGGAGTACACGATGTGTTCCACGTCTCGATGCTGAGGAAGTATATGGCAAATCCTTCGCATGTTTTGAGTTATGAGCGGTTGCAGCTTGCTCCAGATCTATCATATGTGTAATGCCCCAGATTTTATAACTATAATCAGATATTGATTAATTAACAAAATTGAGATTTTAAGAGCGAAAGGAAGATGCGGGTGGAGTAGTCGAGCGCCGGTACATGGACCAACATTTTTGTACAGAATGTTTGGCGCCCGAGCGGTAGAAAATGACCGCCCGAGTGCCAATGCGCCACAAACTGAGTACTTGGATATAATGTCTGGCGCTCGAGCAGTAGAAAATGACCGCTCGAGAGCCAGTGTACAAAAAGAATAGCAAACGGACAAAGTGTTCCGTGCGCAAGCGGTAGTTATCTGATGTGGGGACTCGGACGCTAATTCATTTCTTAATCGTTCTTGGGAATAATTGGATCAATTTAACAAACTGAGTCTAATTTTTTTTTTATACAAATGCAGAACATAATGGAATCAGTATGATATAATGTCCAAATAAAAGTACAAGTCTTGTACTGTGGGGACCCGGGCTCTAACTCAATTATTTTGGGATTTATTGGATCTTTGCTCGAAAATGTGGGTCAAAATTTTGCTTTTAACATGAACTCAAATGTATAATTAAAGCATAACATGTCTCTATATTAATTAAACAACATAATGTACATACAAGTCTGTCTAGTACAATCATACGCTAGTGTTTAAATGCCAACTACAAATATCAGTAGTACAAGTCTAATAAGCAAACACTAGAAATCTTCAACGCCCGAGATCTCCACGCTATCCTCAACCTCTCATCTAGCTCGAGACCCAGATCCTGCCCCACCTGTTGCCATGCACACATACAGACACGACAACAGCCGGATAACTCCGGTGAGAACAAATCCCAGTATAAAACATGGTAAGCATGTATAGAAACAATCTAAATCATAAAACATGCTATCATGAACATATTCAAAAGTAATAGATTTCATGATCTATGAAATCAAATCAAAATAAGCATGCAACCAAATTCAGATACACATGAAATTTAAATCAAATCATATAACCATGCTGTCATGACTGGAAGCAATAAACATGGATTTCATAGTCTATGAAACCACATTCATAACCACATGCAGTTCTAGTCAACTCATGTCTAGACTCGACTCAACTATATCTCTAGGGATCCCGGGGTGAATAAGACGTCACTGTCTGTCACCTACCCTCCCAATCGGGGTGACGTACGTCTTATTCCTAGACTTCGGTCATATCTGTATCGAATAATCTACAATAGGAGGGTGTCTGCTCCTATGTAACGATACACCGAACGTCTAGAAGTCTGACTATCTGTCAAACTTTCCTACCTTAAATGCAATGTATAACAATCTGTAAACAAAGCATGTTCATTTCAAAGGATTTGAATATAAAGTCTATAAACAAATCACAATTATATCAAAAGATAAACAATAATCAAGTATGTGATTTTATTGGGAAACTCAAATGAGATCTGATTTGAGTTATATCTTCCCAGATATCACATGAATTATACCTTTCTTGCCGAATCGTCGGTGTCGTCGTCGAAGTCTCGAGTTCACAATAGCCAACACAAATCTGAAATGGCATAGTCGAGGTGCACTCTATCAATATACATCTCAAACAACTCAATAAACATAGCTGAAATCGGTTTCAATACAATTTGACGGCATAACGGTGTAATTCTCGGTACCGGTCAACTCAATCTCAACAAAACAATATATACAATAACCACAACTCATAATCTTCATAATATACTCATCAAAACACAATATAACATGCTCAATTCTTCCAATCAATATCGATATACATGCTGGAAATTCGCAAGGCTCGTATACGGTGTCCGAAAATCATTCTGATAACAAATATACGATGCTCGGTATACCAAGAACACATATTTCTAACAAAATCATAATTTCCCCAATACATAGATTTCGGACCATGCTGAAAATAATCGAAACTTACATCCTTAGCTAGCCCTCGTTGCAAGGATCAATAATCCGGACTCGGAATTAAAATCAAATGAGCAAATCTTGCACAATCTCAAATCTAAGATGACAAAGCTTGAAGGAACAAAGCTTGCTCTCGATTCTTTCCCTCAATCTGAAAGGAGAATGAAGACTCAGCAACTTTATGTATATATATACATGCCATGTGTCAACACGAAATTCAAAGGTGGCAATCTCGCATGCAGACCGCGGGTGCGGTGACTCAAAAGTGCGGGTGCGCTGTGCTCTCGGCAGCAATATTATTTTCTGGAATTCTTAGACCGCAGGTGCGGTCCTTACATGACCGCGGGTGCGGTCTCACACCGCGTGGGCGGTCTTGCTAGCACCGCGGGTGCGGTGTCTGTTCGCACAAATTCACCAATTTCTGTCACCTACACCGCGGGTGCGGTAGTCTTAGCACCGCGGGTGCGATGTGGCTTCGGCCCTGCTGCTCAAAATCTCATAATTCATGCATTCTTATTTCCACAAGTCTAACATCAATGACAACGAATAATTCTCGAGCCTTACATTTCTCCCCCTCTTAGACAAGAGTTCGTCCTCGAACTCATAAACCAGTAATCACGCAAGTATACACAAAATTGCATGTCATGCATTCTCATATCTTTCGAGTCTTACATTAACGAAGATTAACAATCTTGGTTTATCAATTCTATAATTCTCGGGCATTACATTTCTCCCCCTGTTAGATCTGAGTTCGTCCTCGAACTCTCAAGTAATCAATTCAGCTATACGAGAAGAAATGTATACTCGAGTTCAACTCGAACTCAACTCTCTGATTCCAGTTTGGAATAAGAATTCACGAAGTATCCTATCATAATACTTCTTAAACTAACTCTGAGAGAATCAATCTTTCCATGCGGGTTATACAACATCTGTATAAACCAATTACAGTTTAGTAACCAATACCAATAGTCATTGATCAACCTGTTTATCCCAATCAAGGATATACTCAATCTTCCACTCTCAATACCAAGCATCATCATCCGATGTTGGTTTATCAAATCTGTCATTTCTGAGCTATCTTTATTTCTGTCTGAATCTTCATTATATGGACTCTGTAGTACTTACTGTACAATGTGTCATCTGTAACGATCTCCGTACTCTTTTGATAGCTATCACCACACAATCACCCATAAGGTAACAAAACTTTATGCCAACTAGTGCTAGCATCTAGCACTACCACTCTATGGATATCTTCCAATATCTGGCTAGTACATTCTGACTGTCTGTCAATCTGTGAAAAATCTGCGAGAGAGAGCTCATGATATCTTCTATAATAAGTACAAACTCAATCATAATCACAATCTGATATAATCTACTTAAATGTTCTGTTCTATCTGAACATTTCTTTGACATCGATCTATGTCATTTAATTCTGTTTGTACGTAATCGGGTACAAACTGATAGATATAGATTGAGTAATCTTTCAATCATAATCATATCATATCTCAATCTAAAGAAAATGATGGTAATTTCATTACGAAAGCCATAGAAATGTACTCCCATTTCTATTCAGAAATATACAAATTCTATAGTAAACTTCTGATTCCTATATTTCTGTCCTCTTCTGTTAGCAATTCAGACATATCAGTACAATTTCTGCCAACATTTCGGTACAAATTCTGCCATAACTGATTTAATCTGTCTATATCATAACTATCTGTTCGAATATCATACATTCACAATTACTTGAATGAAAACTGAACTCACTACTGTGCATTTCTGACACTATCTGTGCTTTATAGATTCGAACTATCCTGTATAAACAATCAGTTAATAATATAAAATAAAGAAGAAATACCTACCTGGTATTCGGCTTTGATTGTAGATATCAATTCTGTTATACAATTCTGAAACATTCTGATATCATAACACAACCAGTCTACTACAAAACACAAAATCACATATCTGTTTCTCTGACCGATACCCTGCTCTGATTATCGAAATACTGCTCTGACCATTCTGATCACGTTTCTGAACTGCTGAAATTATAGAATTCATTTCTGATACAAGCTGGACTGTATCTACCCTCAACAGTTCAGAAAATCTGTATCAATACTGATTCAGAATAACAATAATCTATACTAATCTAGTAAATATATAGGATTGTAAATTCTAACAATACTATCGATTTTGACAAATCAATCAGATCTTCATGCCATTTTGATCCACTGCTAGATATCATCTGCAAATATAATATGCTCCCCAAACAATACAATTTGTATAAAATACTGATCTAGAAGCAATCATTCTCGAGCAGTTCAAAACACAATCATATCAGATAATCTGTCAACTCATAGAATATCAGTCTCTGACAATTCTGACATTTCTGATTTCCTGATTTTTTTGATATTGGTATCTGATCAGTCACTGATCACAATATCAACTGTCTCAAATTCAATCAGTATACTAACATCAGATATCATCTATTCTGAATACAATCTGTTTCAAACAAAATACATATCTGAACAATTTCTGTATACAATCATTATAGTTCTCAGAATATTCAATACAATCTTCAGATATTCTCTTCAATCAATCAAATGCTAGAAGTATATCAAAATCTTACAGATATAACAAGCATAAAATCATCAGAACATCTCTGAATATACTGAAACATACCAAAGAGAAACACTAAATCAGATGCAACTCCTGGTTAGTACTCTTCTACTGATTTTACAATTCACTCTGTATCATTCTGGTCATTCCATATCATTCTGTACTGAATTCTAACATACAATCAATGTCCGATCTCCATTCAATTCTGAACTCTATCTTTCTGATATAGCACACAAATCTGAAATCTTATCTAGGCAAACATCAGCCAACTCATACATCATTGACATATCTGTCAATGTTAGGCTCGATTTCAGTAGGTCTACTGAATATATAGGGATGCAATCTGCTCCTTTCTGTATTAATCGAGTCATTTACAATACAGACATCAAATGAATTCTAAATTTAGGATCCTTATCGTGGTATCTCCACTGATCAGTCATCTCTGATCCGACTTTTACCAATTATGGAAAATTCTACAATATATCTGTACTTGTTTATCCTATACATATCAATAATGCGTTCAAATCAGAAAACACAAGTATGTCATAATCTATCTCTATTTCAGTCTCATCTTACTGTAGTATACAATATATACAGAAATCTCTGATATCAACACTTCCTCAACAAGCAAGGACATCAATACTACAGTACATACAAACCCAATAGATACAGCATATTTCCATGCAACTTAGTCAAAGATATTCTTAACAATTGCATTAGTATATTTCAATACATATGCAATAGAATCATAAAGAATAGTACCTATTGTAAATTCTGGATCTGTGGTTTCAAGTGAACTCTGTTCCCTACGATCTTCGGGAACGCTTCTGGGGACAGACTTTAGCAAAGTGTCCCGGCTGTCCACAAATATTGCATCTACCAGTCACTCCCTGACATTGCTCGGTGAAATGTCTCCCTCCGCAACTCCTGCACTACACTCCAGTATAGCTCGGACTAGAACTACTGGAACTCGAGGAACCACTTCCTAACTTCTTGAATGGCTTCTTCTGAGCCTTCAGCAAATCTTGCTTCCCACTCGTACTGCCGTGATCATATCGAAGAGGGGATTGCTGTGCCTGAAGTGGCTTCACACACAACCTTGTCAATTGTCTAATCAGACTCGCCTCAGCTCTCTTTGCTCTACTCAGGATGTCAGCAAAATGGTAAGGTCGTTGCAAATTCATAAATGCAACTACCTCCGAATTCAGTCCTCTAATGAACTGATTCACTACAACTTCATCATTTCCAGCTATCTGAGGGGCAAAACGCAGTAGAATCGAGAATTTAGCAGCATATTGGTCAATATTCAGCTGCCCTTGGCTCAAATTCTCAAACTCTGCTTTCTTGTCCTCTCGGTACGAGACTGGGAAAAATCTTCGATAAAATTCAGTTCTGAATATTTCCCACGAAATCACTGTACCTCTCTGTTCCCACATTCTTTTACTGGTAATCCACCAACTCCTGGCGGCTTCTCGTAACTGATAAGGCACCATTTTAACCCTCTGTTCATCTGTACAATCAAGCAAATCAAACAAGATTTCTATATCATCAAACCAGTTCTGACAATCTTCAGATGTCTCGGTACCACTCAGAATCGGCGGCTGTAATAACTCAAACTCTTTCATCTTTTCTTCTAGTTGAGCTTCTGATACATCAATCTGTTCAGACGAAGTGCTACCCCTTTCTGGAAATCTCCGAGGCGGTATATCTGAATATCAAACAGATTAGTACACAATCTATACCATCTGTCTCAGCCCTCCTCTGATCATATACCTCTGATCCAGACTCGGTTCTGACTCAGGCTTAACAATTACATGCTGCAATCAACTTAGATACAACAACATGTAATAGGGAAAGCAATAAATCATGCTAGAACACACAATATAAGTCAACATTGAAATAAATCTCATGCTAGCAATCACATGCAAGGAAAGAAAATTCAATCTACCCCGCTCATTCTCTTCTATCTCAGTCTGAAAAATCTATCAGCTCTGACTATATCATCTAAAGAATCTATCGACTCTGATAATCTAAGTCTAAAGGAACTATCAGCTCTGATACCACCTGTTGTGGGGACCCGGGCTCTAACTCAATTATTTTGGGATTTATTGGATCTTTGCTCGAAAATGTGGGTCAAAATTTTGCTTTTAACATGAACTCAAATGTATAATTAAAGCATAACATGTCTCTATATTAATTAAACAACATAATGTACATACAAGTCTGTCTAGTACAATAATACGCTAGTGTTTAAATGCCAACTACAAATATCAGTAGTACAAGTCTAATAAGCAAACACTAGAAATCTTCAACGCCCGAGATCTCCACGCTATCCTCAACCTCTCATCTAGCTCGAGACCCAGATCCTGCCCCACCTGTTGCCATGCACACATACAGACACGACAACAGCCGGATAACTCCGGTGAGAACAAATCCCAGTATAAAACATGGTAAGCATGTATAGAAACAATCTAAATCATAAAACATGCTATCATGAACATATTCAAAAGTAATAGATTTCATGATCTATGAAATCAAATCAAAATAAGCATGCAACCCAATTCAGATACACATGAAATTTAAATCAAATCATATAACCATGCTGTCATGACTGGAAGCAATAAGCATGGATTTCATAGTCTATGAAACCACATTCATAACCACATGCAGTTCTAGTCAACTCATGTCTAGACTCGACTCAACTATATCTCTAGGGATCCCGGGGTGAATAAGACGTCACTGTCTGTCACCTACCCTCCCAATCGGGGTGACGTACGTCTTATTCCTAGACTTCGGTCATATCTGTATCGAATAATCTACAAACTTTCCTACCTTAAATGCAATGTATAACAATCTGTAAACAAAGCATGTTCATTTCAAAGGATTTGAATATAAAGTCTATAAACAAATCACAATTATATCAAAAGATAAACAATAATCAAGTATGTGATTTTATTGGGAAACTCAAATGAGATCTGATTTGAGTTATATCTTCCCAGATATCCCATGAATTATACCTTTCTTGCCGAATCGTCGGTGTCGTCGTCGAAGTCTCGAGTTCACAATAGCCAACACAAATCTGAAATGGCATAGTCGAGGTGCACTCTATCAATATACATCTCAAACAGCTCAATAAACATAGCTGAAATCGGTTTCAATACAATTTGACGGCGTAACGGTGTAATTCTCGGTACCGGTCAACTCAATCTCAACAAAACAATATATACAATAACCACAACTCATAATCTTCATAATATACTCATCAAAACACAATATAACATGCTCAATTCTTCCAATCAATATCGATATACATGCTGGAAATTCGCAAGGCTCGTATACGGTGTCCGAAAATCATTTTGATAACAAATATACGATGCTCGGTATACCAAGAACACATATTTCTAACAAAATCATAATTTCCCCAATACATAGATTTCGAACCATGCTGAAAATAATCGAAACTTACATCCTTAGCTAGCCCTCGTTGCAAGGATCAATAATCCGGACTCGGAATTAAAATCAAATGAGCAAATCTTGCACAATCTCAAATCTAAGATGACAAAGCTTGAAGGAACAAAGCTTGCTCTCGATTCTTTCCCTCAATCTGAAAGGAGAATGAAGACTCAGCAACTTTATGTATATATATACATGCCATGTGTCAACACGAAATTCAAAGGTGGCAATCTCGCATGCAGACCGCGGGTGCGGTGACTCAAAAGTGCGGGTGCGCTGTGCTCTCGGCAGCAATATTATTTTCTGGAATTCTTAGACCGCGGGTGCGGTCCTTACATGACCGCGGGTACGGTCTCACACCGCGGGGGCGGTCTTGCTAGCACCGCGGGTGCGGTGTCTGTTCGCACAAATTCACCAATTTCTGTCACCTACACCGCGGGTGCGGTAGTCTTAGCACCGCGGGTGCGATGTGGCTTCGGCCCTGCTGCTCAAAATCTCATAATTCATGCATTCTTATTTCCACAAGTCTAACATCAATGACAACGAATAATTCTCGAGCCTTACATTTCTCCCACTCTTAGACAAGAGTTCGTCCTCGAACTCATAAACCAGTAATCACGCAAGTATACACAAAATTGCATGTCATGCATTCTCATATCTTTCGAGTCTTACATTAACGAAGATTAACAATCTTGGTTTATCAATTTTATAATTCTCGGGCATTACATGTACTATAGTATATCATAACAAACTATTGTTCTTTCACTACATAACCAGTAATGAAAACAACTCTACTTCTGGGTCCGAATATCCACGCTAGACTGTCATCTCTCATCCTCTTCTGGACCCTGATCCTGTCCCACTGGTTGTCATCAACACATACAAACACAACTACAGCCGGATAACTCCGGTGAGAATAACATTCCCAGTATAAACAATGTATATATGCAATCATATAAAAGCATATAAGAAAGCATTACAATCATCAATAACATGTATCAATTTGAAACATGAAATGATATAAAACTGTAAATCAAACTCATATCTCTGACTCTACTCTGATCTAGTCTAGTCTAGGGATCTCGGTTCCCGGACATTGGCACATATATCGAATCTCAGCAATAGAAGTCGATATAATCCTAAGCAACATCGGTATAAACCAATCATCCAATGTCTAGGCACCTCTGCCAATGACTCGTTCTCGTAATCTATCTTCTATTCTCTGATATTCTATAATTCAATAGATTAGACATAAACATTCAAATAATAAAAGGTAGTAAAACAATAACAAACAAGTATGTGGTTTAAGGAAACTCAAGTTAAATCTGACTTGAGTCGATCTCCCGGTTAACATTGATTTATACCTTTATTTTTTCGAGTTCTGGCTAAATCGAAGTCTTGAATTCGGAGCTGTCGATATCAAATCTGAAAATACAGGTTCGATAGGTACAATATCAATATATCATTAAAATCAATGCCAGATATAATCAGAACTCAATCTATGTCTGTTCCAACGGCATAACAGCACCATCACGATATATCCCGGCAATACAAAATTAGTATACACCATTCCAATAACTCATAATCAATCGACAAATACAATCTGATACCAAATCTGGATAATCTCAATCAAATCAAATCTGAAAAATCATAACAATTTCATTCTGTATTCGTTCTTCAATCCGGTTTCGATTAAACGATGTCTAACATCTCAAGAACATCATATATTAATCATTTCTGATTCCATCAATATCATATTTTCAAATCATATCAAAATATAATAAAACTTACGTCTTGTCGAAGCTCTCGTTGATAGAGACACGGTACTGAACTTGAATTCAAAATCGGACGAGCGGATCTTTCGCAAATCATAATTCTACGAAAGGCAAAAGCTTAAGATTTTCCTGAGGCTTCTCGGTTCTTCCTTGCTGAGATTCTGAAGAAATGAATGTCTTATATATATCAAGTTGCATGCCCCGGACACGTCTTATTCTTCATCCATATCATGCGGCGTTCGGGCGGTCAAAAACTACCGCTCGGGTGCCAAACATTCTGTACAAAAATGTTGGTCCATGTACCGGCGCTCGGCTCCTCCACCCGCATCTTTCTTTTGCTCATGAAATCTCAATTCTGTTAATTAATCTATGTCTGATTACAGTGATAAAATCTCGGGCATTACAATATTAGGAAAGACCTGTCCGAATTCTAGACAGACAGGAGCGGAGACTTCGGAATAAAGTGACTGAATTGGTCAAAGTCCAGGTGGAGGAGGCCACTTGGGAGGCCGAAGTAGATATTAGAAGTCGTTATCTGGACTTGTTTGGTAAGATTGAAATTTATTTAAGTGTGGGAGAAATTGTAGATCCCAAAATCAGTACACGTAAACCCTTGCATTTACTAAATGGTTAAAAATTATTTATTTAATTTTTAAAATAATTCTAGCGATGCATGATTTTATGATCTTTGCATTTTTTTAAAATTATTATATGTTTATTTTGATGCACGTTAAAATGTTTATTGAGTTGTATGTCTGAGGCGAATATTTGATGTAGGATCGGGAAAAGAGACCGGCGACGATTTAGGCGAATTTGAGAAAATGTGGTATTTTATTTCAAGTCAAGAAATTTTTTATTGTAAGTGATTTTGGAATTTTAAGTATTTTAAAGCCTAATTTAATTTATTAAGTGATTTTGAGATTTTAAGCTTTTCAATAACCAATTTGGAGATTTTAATCTTGAAAGTTGGTACTCAATTATTTTGTTTAATCATTGAGTACTATTGAATAATTAGAGTAGTATTATTTGTATTACTAGTTATTTAATTAAGCATTTTTAGCCCCTAATTAGTTAATTAATTAAGCAAATTTTCTCTGCACACACACCCTCATGCACACACACATAAACACACACACGTTCTGCACACACAACACACACACATATATGTTTCATATTTTGAGAGAAAACCCTAGGGTTCGTAGGTTATTCCAGTAGCTATCCTTCCCCTTCGAAAATTTCCAGCAAACTCTCGTAGGTTTTTAGCAAGAAATCGTATAGCGTCGTCTCCCGGTCATCCCCCGTGATCCAGCGCATTGTTATTCGTGTTCTTCGAGATTTTAATCATCAAGGCCATGTATATTCTTTTATTTTTGTATCGATATTTTCTTAATAAGTATTTTAATGTATATTGTATTCAAAATCCGAGTAAGTTGTGAAAAACGTTTGAGCAAAATGTTTGAAACGATTTTGGATCCAAATTTTAGATCTCAAAACCGAGTCTGCTGGAATTTCGAAACTATGAATTTTCGGGCAAATTTTTGGAAAACCTTTCAACAAATAAAACGTAGCGCATTTTGATACCTTCGATTTGACAGTAAATTTGTAATTTTATGATTAGAAACGAGTGAGTTATGATCATTTTTGTTTGACTGCTCAAACTGTGACGTTTTTAAAAGATTATGTTCTTCATGTTTCTTGAGTTATGTGGTTTCATGATTCGTTGGGAATCGCCAAGTGGTCATTGCTGCGTTTAGGTGTGTCATGTGTTGTGATCAATCGTCTTTCGGTGTTTCGTTTCGAGTCGGTACGAGTTTGGTTGCATTAGAAGGCATAAGGAGGTGGATGGGTAGAATGTGACATTTTTAGGTTGAGTTTGCGCAGGGTTAGAGCCGTAGCGATGCACTAGGAGCGCTACAGCTTCGCACGCGGCGCTGTAGAGTAGCGCCTAGGTGCTGGACAAGCGCTGCTCCTCAGTGCCTAGGCGCTGGTTCTGGTATCTTGGAGCTTCGAGTTTAGGTGCTATTGCTTCCTTCGGGTATTAATACGTTGTTATGTCCAAGCTTGATGAGGGTTAGACTAGTTGTTACGAGTCTTGAATGGGAATCTTTGAGTCACGGTTTAAACGGGGTTTGGGTTTTTCCATTGCTTGGGAATTGTTTATACTTCACATCAGGATTTGGTTGTCATGGTTTAGTATGATTTTTAACATGGTCAAGTCCCGAGTAGTCTAGAAATTTCTAAGTTATTTATTTACTTCGGTGGTGAGTTTGATTGGCATGATTAAGTTATGAAATTTGAGTGCTTGAATTTTTTGTTATCATGTGCAGCAGTAGCACTAGCGAGATCCAACGAATCTCTCAACGTTAAGTAAGTATGTTTGACGTGTAAAAGAAAACATTTTATGTTTTTGAGGTATGCTAATTGTCTTGTGACAAATTATGAATGGGTTTGGAAGCAGGAGAACGTGTCCGGAGACCTCTCCACCCTGGTAAAGTATGACTGGGGATCTTATGTATTTGGTAGTGGACATCCCTGCCAGGCCAGTACTGTGGTTTAGTCTGATCAGGCGCACTATGTTATGGGTCACTTGCTTTGAAACATATCTCTACATAAATGATGATGATTATGCATGTTTAAATATGTATGATGCAAGTATGTTTATAAAAATGTTATGAAATGATGGCACGCCTATGTTATGAAAGAATGTTCAAAGTTTCGTTACATATGTACTACTTTAAAATGCATGTGGTTTTATTATACATTACTTACTATTCCGAGTTTATACATATTGAGTCTTTAGACTCACTAGACTTGATCGATGCAGGTGAGGAAGAGTATGAGGAGACGAGAGGCGGGGATCAGTGAGCTGGCTCGGACTGTGCGGTGGACTAACCGATGGACCGCCTTAGTTTTCAAGGATTTTTATGCATGTTATTTCATTTAATCTGATTTTTAAGGAAATTACTTTTTGATGCTTGA
This sequence comes from Primulina eburnea, assembly GCF_022965805.1. Taxonomy (NCBI): domain Eukaryota; kingdom Viridiplantae; phylum Streptophyta; class Magnoliopsida; order Lamiales; family Gesneriaceae; genus Primulina; species Primulina eburnea. The sequence goes on from NW_027331639.1 coordinate 241,155, forward strand.
AACAAGTAATTGTTACAAGTTGTTTACAATTTCAAATATTTTTTCAAGTATTTTAATTATTGGGCAATTTGTATGAGAATTTCTTATTTAAGAATTTTTTTTTTATATCGCAAATTATAAGTATGTTTAAAAGTACGGTACGTTACAGAAATTGTGCCTCATTTTTTCGTCATATGATGTGAAGGACCGTGTACTGAGCACCTTGAGGTGCCTTGAACACAATAAACCAATGAGCTGCAATCGCTCGTGTTCTAAGAATGTACAGACCGATGAATTAAAGCAATTTTGGTTACAAACCAAGCGGAAAACACTTGAAGTAATCCTTAATTAAGAAACAATGATATATTTTATATTATATGTAACTGATTAACTTAAAATATATGGAATCAGTTGTGACATATATCAGTTCAGTTTTAATGAAAATTGAACTGAAGGATGCTCTAACCGATAAAATCAGCTTTGAAAATAGTAGTTAAATAATTAAATACACAATATACATTTATGGATGTTCGGAAACTTCAACTGCACCTACGTCACCCTTCTACCACCTCGGGTAGGATCCACTAGAAGACTTTGATTAATTACAACAAGTGTGGTAACCCACCGAGCTTAGGACTTACCCACTGCCTAACTGAACTCTTAGACTAGACTGAAGGTAGCACCTTCAAGTCGACACTTGTTTAACTTCTATGTGTCAAAAACTACATACACGAGTTTATTGTCTTTGTGCAAGACTATATTTGGGTGGTGGAGTGTGTGTGTGTGTGTGCAAGAAGTGAACAATGAACACTACAAGAAAGTGTTCTCACACAATGAGGGAATTATGCTTCTAAACTAAGCTGATAACACGATGAAGTGTTCTCTCTGGGAAAATTGCTTCTTGTAAGATAATATGCAATATGCGTGCCCTTTCTATTATTTTTCCACAGACTTGTTCTTTTTCTTATTTTATATCTCGTTGGTCTTCACCGATCTTCTATTTATAATCAAGAAACTAATCGTACAGTGAGACTCAACAATTTTATTCGTTGCAGCTTGAATGTGTTCCTTGAGATTCGTGTCTCTTTTCCGAAATCTATGTTGGAACATTTTGTCTTTAAGCTTTGCTGCAACGTCTGTATTGTACTATAGATTGTACTGATGCTTTTGTACCAATATGCGTAGCTTGAATCCATAAGCTTGTCTTGATCTGCAACTGATTGATTCCTAACTAATGCTCCTAACTGGTCATCTAAACTGATCTTCAGTTGGGTTGGTGAAATCAGTTGACTCGTCAGTTGAACTGATTTCACCCTTTCAGTTGAACTGGTCAGCTGGGCTCTTCATCAGTTGAGCTCTTCATCAGCTGGCCGGGATTCTGAAGTTCTTCTGTTTAACTGCCTATCAGCTGGACAATCAGTGGAACTGCTCCTGATACGTCAGTTGGACTGGTTCAGTTCGATCAATTAGTTGTCACTTTCAGTTAGCGTCTCGATAGCTTCAGTTTTGGCTTGATAACTGATCAGTTCGAATCCTGATCAGTTCCAGTATCTGCACACTTAGGTAAATCATTATAAACAAAATAATAAGTTTTGTTAACATCAAAATAAAGATTGCGAACATGAAATGTTCCAACATAATGTATATGGAGTTATTTGAAAAGGATTACAACTTCTTCTTGCATTAGACTCCCATCTACCCTGGCCATGGAATGATTTGTTCAACTACATGATTATTCACATATCGATACCAATTATTTGGTTGTTCATCTTCACCCTGAACAACATTTTAAGTTCCTCCTACATTATCGAACCCCATTGTACACAATCCTTGCATAATACACGAGATGTAGTGAAATGTCCATTACCTTTTAATGTTAATACTTCAAAATTCTATCCATTCCTAAAAACAAACTCCACATTTCAAAATCTCAAATGCATAAAATTCATAAATCATCAACCAACAGCAATCATACGTTAGCATTTTAAAATTAATCAAAAATCAAACATCAAAATAAAGCATAAATCTAAAAATATGAAATCCTCAAAATCTTTACGCCAAAAATCTTTCAATTACTAAATAAGTAAATGCGGAAAATCAATGTCCCTCAGGAGTATAATGTCGGAGTCGATCCACTCAAGTGTCAGCGCCTCCTCCAATATCATCCTCACCTACAGCCATCCAAACCTAATGAGTCAAATTACCTAGCACACTCTAACCATACGTAACAAATAATATATATACACACACATGCATTAAAAATCATACTTATATTTAAAATAGGTAGCAAAAATTTGTAAGCATAAATAAATCATAAATCATTTAATCGTAAAATTTTCCATCATCATATATCATTTTGGGTGAAGTTTTTTAGCGCCTTACCCGAGCCACTATTAAACAAAATAATAAGCATGCAACATTAAAACTTAATAACATCAATTAAACAGCGGAAACCAAATAACTTAATCATCTTACAACCCAAACGAAAACAGAACAAATAATAGCAGTCTTATACATTAATACAACCATATCGAAAACATAATTCTGAACGAGAAAACGATAAACTACATAAAACTTCCACTAGATCACCACCGAAAACCAAACTGCTCTAGCCACTGTCTTGGTCGTCCGAACTATCCAACCTAAGACCTGCCGCGCGAAATGGGATGCCCAAGATGAAAACAAGGATTTGAGATTGAAAATCGCCCAATACGAGAATGTACGACCATACAAACTGATATGATGCATGTGAAAATGCAATATGCTCAGATAGCAAGGATCAAGTGAAGAATCTCATGCTCAGTCTAGAGGCGCCTAAGTGTGTAGTCTCTGATCTGCCCTAGGCATGTTTTGGCTCCCACACTCATTATCGAAACGTGGACCTACTATGTCCAGGTCATCAGAGCCCGCGGGTCCTGTCGGACACTGTAGCTTTCGATGCCCCATCGTCCACAATACAGAATAGGGCTGAGCGTCCCTAACCGATGAGGTATATCTCCAAAAATATCAGGCTCAACATGATATGTTATGCATATAAGTGTGTATACTATGCTTGGATATCTCAGTCAATACATAACGTACCTCACTAAAACAATCTGACAGAAATCTCTGAACCTAGACAATACCAACATAATGAAATCAATATCAAACCAGATCCTGAATTACCAAACATGCCACAAAGTTCTTCCGAAAGGCTTTAGGATTATACATGCGTCCGTCATCAGCCCGCTGATGATGTTTTGATCTCAGTTCAGCGACCCTTCCTCGAGTCGACACTAGCTCCGAAACTTCCCGACACCAAAGTGCCCTAGAAACTAATTAGAAAACTAAGATATAAGGCTAGAACTCTCTCTGAAGGATGCGGTGTAGGAAAAAAAAGAATTCAACTTCTATTTATAGGCTGCATCCGGAGTATTTCTGAAAATCCAAATCAATCTTATTTGCCACATGTCATAATCGCATTTGTCTAGTTTGATTTCTCGGGATAATGTAATTTTAAGTAGGTCGGGTTTTCCTTTTTAAATTCGGTGGATCCCAACAGCTTGATCCTGAATTATCAATTCTTTAAGAGAATAAATTCAAGGAGTTGAATTTATATTATGATATAGTAAATTCAAGGAGTTGAATGCATGATAATTAAATTTTGAGAAAATAAATTCAAGGAGTTGAATTTATGAGATAGTAAATTCAAGAAGTTGAATTTATGTAATTTGGAGAGAATAAATTCAAGGAGTTGAATTTATAAAATTTGAGGATTTAATTTATTTTCAAAAGTTGAGTTTATTAAATATTGAATTTTGGAGGTAATAAATTCAAGGAGTTGAATTTATAATTTAAATATTAAATTCAAATGTTGAATTTATAATGAGTTTAAATTAAATGTAATGGATTTATGTATTACGGGCTTGTAGGATTACAAGACCAACATACACATTATTAAGATTATTGGACTTTAAAAATTAATTAAATAATTAAACTAGTTAGACTAGAGTAATTAATTGATTAAGTCCATTAAGTATTTAATTTAAATAATGGGCCATAAGCTTATATATATGTGTATTAGGCTTAGGGTTAAAGACAATTCATTCATAATTTTTTTGAAAAACCTAGCCTCCTCCTCCTTTGTGATTTTTCGAAAATCACAACTCTTCTCCTCTCAAAATTTCGGCCACCATCCCAGCATTTTAGGATTTTTTGTCTCGCCTTTAATTTTAATCTCCACCGAAAAACATCTTCTAAATTTATATTACAATTTAGAAGAGGAAAAAATCTTCTAGTCGTGGACCTGATTAGAAGAAAGGAGTCTTTGAAAAAAGTTCGTATGGATTTCATCAAGAGCTATCTCCGCGAAATTTGGAATAATTGTAGCCGTGCGATTAATTCACCAAATGTATGAAATTTTAACGACCTATGAATGTTTATGATAAAACCATACAAATGCCCAAACATAAACATATTTTGATTGTCAAAATAAAATAAAAATTTTAAAACTTCCGCTGTGTTTGGGGCACGAGAAAATAGAGATCCAACAGGGAATTGGAAAGCAAGATGCGAGAATCATATCCACATTTTTTCGATTATATTCCACATGTTCCATTGTATTCAATATATAATGATCCATTTACTGATTTTAGTTTTGATATGTACTATAACTTGTGACATATTATATGTTGAACCATAACTTATTAAACCCTAATCATACTTTATGCAACCAAAATCAAACCATTTAAGACCCTCAGAATAGCTTATAATGCCTACTTAATTTTTTGCACAATTTATCAAACCCTAGCCCAAGCCAACTTTCAATCCATTGAGCCTAGCCCTTAACCATCATGACCAACCCTATGTAGCCATCCTAGGACCTAGAGTGAACCCTTAGAACTCTACTGGACCAGCCTTTACAGCCCTCACAATTTCAACCTTAAACCCGCGGCCCTACAAGCCTTAAGCGACCCAAAGTGTAAGGATCGTGTATCGTATTATCTTAAATCCAATGTTGATTATCGATAATTTATGAAATTGTTATGCTATTAAGTGTATGAAGTATATAATTGACAATGAAAGTGGGAAAATAGGTGGTGATAATGAAAGATTTTATTAGAAATTGATTTGTGTTTGAAAAGTATGTTGAACCGCAACGGAAAAGTGACACATGTTACGGTTTTTAGCATAATTATTTGCGTATTAGTCCAAATGAAATGAGACCAATTCCATTATAAAGCTAATACATATTACTAAAACTTTCATGCTTTGCGTTTTGTCCAAATCCATTTGGAAATAGGGGCAAAATCATCTTGACGTGTATCGTGTGCGTTGTAGTTTCTGCACTGAAATATTTTGGGAGAATGATCATAACTCTTGCATCCGATATCCAAATTGTTTGCGGTTAGTGGCAAATTAAATTAAGACATAGATCTACAATTATTGTGTTGACCACATTTACTAATTCGGAACCTAAACTAGCGTTTCGGAGAGGCGAAGGAGCGCACCCGCGCAGGACCGCGCGTAGGCAGAACTAGGCGCGCAGATGCGCGAGTTATGCCGCCACCGCATTTATACCCCTATTGCAAACAATTTAAGAAGTGCTAACGATTAGTTTTTCATGGCATATCTCTTCCTTTCCCTTGGAAGTTTTGAGAGGAAAGTTAGAAATTGAATTCCACCGTACGAATCTACCTCGAAAACGTTGTCCAAAATTGAAACAAATTATATATTCGGAATCCTCGCGGCGAGAGATTTTTTGAGGTAAGATTATTTTTGTTTTAGCATCTTTAATTTTTAAAATGCTTCAATACCATGTATTTGAAGTCGAGATCCGTATATGTGGTAAAATAAGTGACAAGAATCTAGTTCTCAAAGTCAAAATTGAATTATGTTATGATTTTTATTTGATATGAATTTTCAGAGTTTCAAAAGCTAATTGAAACTTGAAACATTGATTTAAACGATTTAATTGATTGAAATAAATATCTTATGGATGTAAATAGATTTTTATACTGAAATATAAAGCTATAGTGGACTGGAAACGAAGAATTGAGGTATGTTGCGACCTAGTAACATACGATAGGTGTCTGTATCATATGATATATGTTTGAATGATTTGATTGATAATATATGTGTATATGTCTTATTTTTTGATTTTATGTGGCATACATAACATACACGTGAAAGGGGATCGATTAAGACGCTTGCTAGCGCAACGGAAGTTTCAAAATTATTTTACTAGCAAGAAAATCGAGCACCCTAGACTATAATGTGTAGCAAATACAATAAAACACATGATGTCATACATAGGATATTTTAGAAATTACCTGTCAATGGCAAGACTAATCTTCAAGCTTCCAAGAGCACACCTTGCTCAAAAATTAAGCACACCACCATCAAGGAAGATCCACCTTACACTTGCACTAGAAAAATGTAAGGCATTTTCTTTGAGCAGGGTATGCTTTTAATCAAAAATTGATGAAGCAAATTTTTAAGAATTTTGAGGACAATTTCGGCCAAGGGGTTGTGTGGGAGAGAAGGTGGAAATTTTTCTCGGTGCTTGAAAAAGTGATAAAGTGCATGAGCATGCCATGCATTGTTTAATGAAAAAGTTGTCCACAACCCTTCACCTCCATGCTTTTTACTTGGGCTTGTAACATTTACAAGGCCCATAGACTTTTATTTAAATGTCTCAAACAAATTTGAGACAATTAAAACTTACTTGAATTTACTCAAGCCCACTAGTTGAATAATTATTTCTAATTGGGATCTACAAGGCCCAATGTTATTTAATTAATTCAACATTTGAATTAATTTAATTATTTGGACTCTACTAGGTCCACTAGTGTTTAATTAATTCAACACCTGAATTAATTTAATTTAGTCCATAACAATGTTTATAAAATCACAATTTTCAAATACATTATTCATTTGTCCAACTTTTAATTTAGGAACACTTCCACAAGTTAAAAGTTACATTCCCCTTATAGAAGTCATACTTCTAATTTTTCTTGTGCCTATAAACTCCTTTATAACATGTTCAACACATTGAACTAATTTACTTTTCAACGGGATCTAGAAAGTTAGTACTTGTGTGGCCCTCAATGGTTCATTGATACAACTAACCGTGGATTCACATCTTAATGTGATTCGAGACTAAACATGTCCTTATACGAGAATACCCCAATTGCTCCATTCTTAATTATCAACTCATTGATAATAAGAACGTCAGAACTCAAGTATGATATTACCCAACCAATCATGTTAAACGCCTAGCAGCATCGCTTACATGATTCCCTAGGTATCGAATGATAGTGCCTGCAAGAACCATTCGATTATGGTTAGCGTACAGGACGGTCCTTTCATCTCATATATCCCGACCGATTCGATAACTATTGGTATATCGAGAGCTGTCAAAGAATCGATACTATGTGTCATGTTGAGTTGCATCGATGGTGTAATCTATGAAACCCATTTCATAATTACCACCATACTCTGATCAGAGATTTCATACTACATATACATGAGATCACATAGGATATCCATACCTGAAGGTAAGTGTTGAATCCCCGACTACAATGCATCGACTCCTATATGTTTCGACAAAACACCCAACCTTGCCACCTGATGACCCCATGAGGTTTGAATGATATAACTATATTATAAAGCAAATCAAACAAGAGGCATCACTTTGATGAATTATAAATTTTTTGGCATGATGTCCCTACATTTTGTTTAAACCAAACCTCAAGCAATACCATATATACAACCATATCAACTATATTTTCATATAAAACTATGCACCATATTGTCCATATTCTCATATACATGCATACTATGTATCATCATAAACATAATATGATACTTGTTTCAAACCCTAACATTTCACTCATTATAATACATATGCGGAAGCTATACAATATTAAGTCTCGGTTCTTGTCGAGGTGAGGCACGTCACAAGCATCCATTGTTTAACCGGCATCCTACGCATCTTCACTACCTGATCCTGTAATACATGAGCTACGTGAATTTATAAAACTCAATAAGTTGGCACTTGTACATATCAATATGCGTCGAAGGAACATACATATCAAGTTGTGACAACAATGAAACTTTAAACCATGTCATATCATAGCATATATTCATGTTCATTTTGGTACTTGAGCCTCATTAGTTGACCTGTACTACCGTGCTTGCTTTATTATATAGCTACTACTGTGTTGGACGTTAGGGAGCAACCTTTGGCAACCCCACGCCCCATGAACATATATTGGCCAATAGCTTTGGTGGACTTAAAACCACCCATAATGTCAACAAGCTCTATATCATGTAAAAATCAGTCCTTTTCCTTTCATGTTCATAACATAGCACCCATCATCAATATTCATGAGTTTCTTACATATTTAATACATAAAAATGGAATATGGTGCTATGTTTTCATCAATAAGATACTAACAATGTACATATAGCAATAATCAATGGGAAGTATTTGAAATCATAATATTACTCATGTATTACTTCAAGAACATGCCAACTTACAGTCCAAGCTTAAGAACACTGGTTCGAGACTGTGTTTCTCGCTCTTATACTGTCAAATATACCAATAAACCCATCAATATGTATATACTAGGTGAAAATCACTCCTCTACATGTAGAACAACTAAAAGAGAAGAAAACTTACACCTATATGATGCTCTTGTGATGGAGAACTAAGTTCTCACTTCAAAACAATGAAGGAAATGAAGAAGAAAGCACTTGGAGGAAAATTTCTTGTGTTTCCCTCGAGTTCTTGCTGCTAAGGAGAGGAAAGTACTGAAGAAATGGTTCAGAAATTCGAAACTTATCCTATTTTATACTGGGCGGCGCTCGGGCGGTCATAAATTACCGCTCGAGCGCGGCACTTTCTGTCCGAAACCAAGATTTTTCGTGCAGGGGCGCTCGGGCGGTAAAATGTTACGCCTTAAACGCATACAAATCTCGAGGATGAGATTAATGTTTTTAATGCTGTAACATATCCCAAAGTTTTTGTTTTGATGATACCAAAACTTGGATTAAAAATGTACTAATGTTTTATATTGAGCATGCAGGAAATTAAGAACAAGGTTACGTTCGGAAGATCCGAAATTTGGTTCGGACGTTCCGAAATTGTGCCAATCAGAAGCAAAATAGAAGCTGCGAGGAAGCTGCGAGGAGCAAGTTCGGACGTTCCGAAGACTGGATCGGACGTTCCGAACACAAGCAATCAAATCACTTCAATCCGGAGAAAAATTGATCTGACTGTTGATTGAGTAGATTTTGGACGCTACGATGGACATGATCGGAAGCTACGAAGTGTTGAAGATTTCAAATCTCCGGAAACGCGGGAATGTTCGGACGGTACGAACTGGAGTTCGGACCTTCCGAAGTTGTTCATACACTGTCTAAAAGAACTGTTCAGAAGAAACGAAGTTTGATCGGTCCCTCCGAAGCATATGTTCGGACCCTACGAAGTCAAGAACGGAAGATCCGAAGTCATTCCAGAATTACGCAAATTGATTTCAATCACATCGGACGTTCCGAAGTATAAACAGAAGATCCGAACCTTGGCGTCCAAGACTAGTATAAATATGCCTTTGAGGATGCATTCTCAATCATCCCACTCCATTCTCTCTTGTCTCTTACAAAGCTTTCTACTATCTCTTGTGTGCGTTGATTAAAAGAGTTGTAATATCAAAAGAGTTGTAGAAAAAGAGTGAAAGTAATACTCTCGAGTGGGTTGTAAAGTTCGTGGCTATCCTTGGAGCCCTCAAGGCCAAGTAGACGCATCGAGGCGTGGTTGTAAAAGCTAGCTTGGAGCTCCTGAAGCCAAGTCGTCATAGTGATACCTCGATCCTCATCGAGAAGGGGAGACGTAGACGATTCTTCGTCGAACTTCCATAAACATCTCTATCCCTCTTTACTTTACGCATTTACTTTACTACGCATTTATTTTACGCACTTACTTTACGCATTCATTTTTATTTGTGATTGTCCCTCAAGTCTTCCGCTTGCAATTTTTGCAAACTCGTTTTAAAAACGCTAAAGGGCCTTAAAGAACCTATTCACCCCCCCTTTAGGTTCTTCAAGTGGTATCAGAGCCTAGTTTTTCAAAATCTTTTAAAATGGCCAATCTAGCAAGCGAGTATGCCCAAGGACAATCCACAAATCGTCCCCCTCTTTTCAATGGTACCAATTACGGATATTGGAAGAATAGAATATCTCTATACATCCAATCCGTCGATTACGACCTTTGGAAAATAACGGTGAAAGGTCCCTATATCCCCATGAAAACGGTGGATGATAAGGAAATTCCTAAGGGAATGGATGACCTCACCAAGGACGATATGAAACTTATCTCTCAAAATGCTAAAGCTATGAATATTCTTCATTGTTCCCTAGATATGAATGAATACAACCGAATCTCGGCTTGCACCTCCGCCAAAGAGATTTGGGACAAATTGAAGATTTGCCACGAGGGAACCAATCAAGTCAAAGAAACGAAGATAGATCTTCTCCAACTCAAGTACGAGACCTTTGAGATGGAACCCAAGGAGGATATCGACACCATGTTCCGGCGGCTCACCCAAATCATCAATGAGCTTGCCCAACTTGGTGAGAACTACCCAACTAAACAAGTGTGGAGGAGAGCCCTTCGAGCACTACCGGCGGAATGGGATGCAAAGCGCACGGCTATCATTGAATCCAACAAGGGAGATGCGGCATCCTACGACCTTGATCAACTTCATGGGACCCTAAAGACCCATGAACTTGAAGTATCTACCCGGAAGGAGACAAAGAAAGATGACGACAAAGTAAAGGCGAAAGGGATCGCCTTGACCAGTCAACTTGAAGATAGCGACGATGAAGAAATGGCACTCCTCACTAGAAAGTTCAAAATATTCATGCGGAGTTCCAACTTCAACAAGAAGGACAAAAAGATTGAGAAGGAAGTGACCTGCTACAACTGTCAACAAAAGGGTCACTATGCAAACGAGTGTCCCTCCGAGAAGAAGGCCGGCAAAGACAAGAAGAAGGCCCTTCTAGCCACGTGGAGCGACAGCGCCAACGAAGAGGAGTCTACCCTATGCTTCATGGCAAAGGAAGATCATCTGACCGACTCGGATGACGACGAGGTACCCTCTTACGATGAATTACTCTCCGCTTACACTAGTATGTACAATAAGGCTAAGTCACTTAGAAATGAGAATAAGCAACTTAAAACTGAACTAGAAGCTAGGATGCATGACAACACTAAGCTCAAGACAAACCTAAGAGACTTAGAGAAAGCCTTCAACAAGTTCAATGTGAGTAGCGGTAAACTAGAAAACCTCTTGAGCATGCAAAGGTGTAACTTCGACAAAGGAGGTCTAGGATATGAAAAGAAATCAGTCAACTTCGCTAGTCTTATCGCAAAGGCAAAACTAAGAACACCACCAACATGCACTTACTGTTGTAAGATAGGCCACATAAGACCTAAATGCAAGAAACTTAGACACCAACACAATAAGAATATTTATTGGAAATGGATCCCCAAATCCCCAACTACTACTAACCTCAAAGGACCCAAAGAAACGGGTACCAACTATCAAATTGTATCTCAATCTTATAGGGACAAAGGGGAGACAAGTTATCGAGCACTTGGTATCTTGACAGTGGATGCTCTCGACACATGACGGGAGAAAAGAAGCTGCTACAATCCATTCGACCAAAAGAAAAGGGATCGGTGACCTTTGGAGACAACAGCAAAGGGATCATAGTAGGCATCGGCTCAATAGACCTGTTGTTTCTGATGATGATGATATAGATATCCTTGGCGAAGAGTTGGAGTCCACAAGACTAGATGTTGTTCCTAAAGATCAAGAGGACGCACCTCTTCCGAAGGAGTGGACTACGCACAAGGATCATCCCATGGACCTCATCATTGGTAGCCCATTGAAGGGAGTATCTACTCGCTCCTCTAATATGTGCAATTATCTTGCTTTTATTTCTCACATAGAGCCTAAGAACATAGAAGAAGCTTTACTTGATGATTCTTGGATTATTGCTATGCAAGATGAACTAAATGAATTTAGAAGGAATAAAGTTTGGAATCTTGTACCTAGACCCACTGATAGACCTGTCATAGGAACTAAATGGGTATTTAGGAACAAGTTAGATGAGCATGGTACAATCACTAGAAATAAAGCTAGGCTAGTAGCTAAAGGATATAGTCAAGAAGAGGGAATTGATTATGATGAGACTTATGCCCCTGTTGCTAGACTAGAATCCATTCGCATGCTATTTGCTTTTGCTTGCTCTAGAGACTTTAAATTGTTTCAAATGGATCTTAAAAGTGCTTTTCTTAATGGTGATTTGAAAGAAGAAGTGTATGTTGAGCAACCTGTTGGTTTTGAAGATGTGCACTTATCTGATTATGTGTATAAACTTGATAAGGCTTTGTATGGTTTGAAACAAGCTCCTAGAGCTTGGTATGAGAAATTGTCTACTTTCTTGCTGTCTAATGGTTTTTGTAGGGGTAAAGTTGATATTACCTTGTTTACCTTGACTAAAGATAATGATTTGCTGATAGTACAAATATGTAGATGATATTGTTTTTGGTGCTACTAATGAACACTTGTGTAGAGATTTTTCTAAGCTTATGCAGGATCACTTTGAGATGAGCATGATGGGCGAGCTCAACTACTTCCTTGGTCTCCAAATCAAGCAATGCAAGGATGGTTTCTTTGTCAACCAAGGGAAGTAAATCAAGGAGATGCTCAAAAAGTTTGGGATGGAGTCTTCCAAAGCCTCATCCACACCTATGAGCACGACAGTCAGACTCGACAAAGATGAGGGAGGTAAACCTGTTGACCAAAAGTTATTTCGTAGCATGATTGGCTCCCTACTCTATGCGACTGCTAGTAGACCTGACATTATGTTTAGTGTTTGCTTGTGTGCACGATTTCAATCATGTCCAAAGGAATCACACTTATTTGTCTTAAAACGCATTTTCAAATATCTTTCAAATACTCCAAATCTCGGATTATGGTATTCTAAGAACTCATTTTTCGATTTAAAAGCTTACTGTGATGCCGACTTTGGAGGATATAAGGTGGATAGAAAGAGCACTAGTGGTACTTGTTTCTTTTTGGGAAATTGCTTGGTGTCATGGTTTTCTAAAAAGCAAAACTGTGTTGCACTTTCAACGACCGAGGCCGAGTATATGGCTGCCGGTAGTTGTTGTGCACAAATTCTTTGGATGAAGTATCAATTACTCGACTATGGTGTTACTTTTTCAAAAATTCCAATCTTTTGTGATAATACAAGCACCATATGTCTAACAAAGAATCCAGTTCAACATTCTCGTACAAAACATATTGACATTCGACATCATTTTATTCGTGATCACATTGAGCAAAATGATGTTGAACTTCACTATGTTGACACCAAGAATCAAATTGCTGATATTTTTACAAAACCACTAGATGAATCTACTTTTACTCGTTTGCGTGGTGAACTTGGCATGATTGAGTTGTAAACATTAGTCAAATACTCTCGTACATATTTGTTAAATTGAGGGGGAGTATTATTAATGTGAGCATTATAATGTCGGATAATACAAATTAATTGTATTTATCCATAATTATGGCTCAACATTCTTTTATGTGCTAAATATTTTAAATTTTAGGTGTTCCTCATCTTGGCTACTTCGGAATCACCGTTCCTTATTCGGATGCTTCGTTTCACTTCGGATCCACCGAACGTGTTCGGAGCGTCCGAACCTGACCATAGGTTCCAGAACCTCCGATTCACTCTTCGGACCATCCGAACACACATCGGATCGTCCGAACCTCCTTCCGATGTCATTTAATGTTCGCGCCTTCCCAATGCCTGACTGTCGAACTTCGGACCCTCCGTTTACTCCTCATAGCCTCCGTTCTAGGATCGGAATGTCCGACTGTTAATCGGATCGTCCGAACGTCTTGTCAGATAACCGATCTGTTCGCATTCCGGACCTTCCGAACTCATGTTCGGACCGTCCGGCCATGGTCCGAACATGGCCTATAAATAGGCGTTCGGATCCTCTGATTCATTTGCTAATTCACATCCTTCTTTCTTTCCCCACAAAACACCCGCTACTCACTATGCCTCCGCGCCGTAACACAGCTGGCCGAAATGTTCGCCCTCGTCACGGTGCCTTTCACCATGATCTTACCCAACCACCCAACCCTCGTCCTATCCCACCTGAATTCGAAACCCGTAACATTCTGCCTGGTCGTACCCTTCACACCGAATACCTCCGTGCGAATTCCTTTACGTTGATTACTTTTATTGAGTCTCAACGTTGGGGGAATTTTTTCCTACCTTCCGTACCCGATGTCATCTACCCCTCTCTCATGCATCAGTTCTATGCGAACTTTTCCTTAGTTCTTGGTGGTGATGACACTCGTGTTGTTACCATTGTTCAGGGTCGGTTCATTTCTTTTTCTACCGCCGACCTCTCTACTTGGTTCGATCTTCCTCGAGACGGACCGAGTGAGTTCTTTTCTCAGTCTTGGACTGAGAATGTCCCCACTTTTGATCGAGTCACTGCCTTGACCACTATCTTCGGTCGTCCGCCTACTCCTACCGATGACCGTCCTCATGCAAAGGACCTTCCTCCTCAGCTTCAGCTTGTTCTAAAGCTTATCACTTCTTCCATTGTTCCTCGCAGTGGAGACCTCTCCACTTGCAAGCATCTCGATCTGTACATTCTCTATTACTTAGTCTCCCAGCACTCTTTTAACCTTCCCCGTTTTCTTATGTACGCCATGCAGTACGCGGCTACTTCTACTCGCGTCTCTTTTCCGTTTGGCCGGTTCATTAACCGTATTCTAGCCCATTTGGACATTGATTTTGCAGATGAAGAATCCGTGTCTATTTCTCCCCGCAAGACTATCGACCATGATACCGTTGTTAAGAAGGGACTCTCTTGGAATCCCGTCTTATCCTCTTGGGTCGTCGACAAGGATCGCATCTTTGCGTCCTATCGTCCGACCGAACACTTTCATGTTCCCTTCGGTCTTCTTCCTCCTCACGTTCAGACGAGAGGATTTTCCGCTGGTCCTCCTACTACGGGTACCACTCCTACCCCTTCGTCTGATATTCCCTCTACATCCCAGCAGCGTGGTCCCGACCCTATTAGCACTCCTTTGATGACCATGGATGACCTTCCTCATGGCTTCACTCCGCCTGCTCCCTCTGGACCCTACGATCGGATTTTCGAGTATCTCGAGCGATTGGAGACTTGTTTCGACACTCGTTTCTCTCTTTTGGAGTCTAGCTTAGCTTAGAGCGCCATCATACTGAGACTTCCTCGCGTCTTGATTCCATCGAGGCTGAGATGAGGAGCCATAGAGAGTCGCGGGATGCGGATTCTTAGCTTATGTTTTTGTTATTTTTGTTTATTTTATCTTTATGCATCATTGTATAAAAGACTTGCATTTATTAGTGGATATTTTACCTGTTTATTTGTCTCTCTTTATGCTTATGTCTTTTTGATTATCGCAAAAAGGGGGAGAATTTATTTGGTTAAAATTGCTATTAATTCAACCTCTTAGACTTGTTATTTGATTAAGGGGGAGTTATTTAATAACCATTAGATTATGTTGATTATTGTTTCTCAATTTTTAACCAAGTTTTGTGATCATCAAAAAGGGGGAGATTGTTACGCCTTAAACGCATACAAATCTCGAGGATGAGATTAATGTTTTTAATGATGTAACATATCCCAAAGTTTTTGTTTTGATGATACCAAAACTTGGATTAAAAATGTACTAATGTTTTATATTGAGGCATGCAGGAAATTAAGAACAAGGTTACGTTCGGAAGATCCGAAATTTGGTTCGGACGTTCCGAAATTGTGCCAATCAGAAGCAAAATAGAAGCTGTTCGGAAGCTGCGAGGAGCAAGTTCGGACGTTCCGAAGATTGGATCGGACGTTCCGAACACAAGCAATCAAATCACTTCAATCCGGAGACAAATTGATCTGACTGTTGATTGAGTAGATTTCGGACGCTACGATGGACATGATCGGAAGCTACGAAGTGTTGAAGATTTCAAATCTCCGGAAACGCGGGAATGTTCGGACGGTACGAACTCCTTCCGAAGTTTTTCATACACTGTCTAAAAGAACTGTTCAGAAGAAACGAAGTTTGATCGGTCCCTCCGAAGCATATGTTCGGACCCTACGAAGTCAAGAACGGAAGATCCGAAGTCATTCCCGAATTACGCAAATTGATTTCAATCACATCGGACGTTCCGAAGTATAAACAGAAGATCCGAACCATGGCGTCCAAAACTAGCATAAATAGGCCTTTGAGGATGCATTCTCAATCATCCCACTCCATTCTCTCTTGTCTCTTACAAAGCTTTCTACTATCTCTTGTGTGCGTTGATTAAAAGAGTTGTAATATCAAAAGTGTTGTAGAAAAAGAGTGAAAGTAATACTCTCGAGTGGGTTGTAAAGTTCGTGGCTATCCTTGGAGCCCTCAAGGCCAAGTAGACGCATCGAGGCGTGGTTGTAAAAGCTAGCTTGGAGCTCCTGAAGCCAAGTCGTCATAGTGATACCTCGATCCTCATCGAGAAGGGGAGACGTAGACGATTCTTCGTCGAACTTCCATAAACATCTCTATCCCTCTTTACTTTACGCATTTACTTTACTACGCATTTATTTTACGCACTTACTTTACGCTTTCATTTTTATTTGTGATTGTCCCTCAAGTCTTCCGCTTGCAATTTTTGCAAACTCGTTTTAAAAACGCTAAAGGGCCTTAAAGAACCTATTCACCCCCCCCCTTTAGGTTCTTCATAAAATCCTACCGCTCGGGCGCCACCCATTCTGCTTCTGCGCACTGGTTCCTCAAAGATTGCTCCAAAAACGTCTCTTCCGTTCATAATCTGGAAAGGTGGTAAACTAGGAAGTTGTAGCTCTATGTCTTGGCTTGAATCTCCAACAATTTTCAGGTCATTTGGAGGTCTGAGTAAAAAGTTATGTCCATTCGCCTAACATGTGTCAGTGTGGGAATGACGGTATACACGACCCACTTCGGGGCACTTTTGGCTTGTCTTCCACAATGATTTGGACAAAACCTAAAACGTAAAAGTTGTAGCATTATATCTTAGCGTTCTAATGGTTAAGGCCCCACACAATTTGGATCAATATTCAAACCATTATGCTAAAACCCGCAACAACTACCACAATTTCGTCTCATTTCCTGCTGTCCTATTCCAACTTTCATTACATTACTTCTACCTACACCTCTTACTATAACTATTTAAGCATATATTCATTCTCAATACACCATGAATAATATAAAAGTCATGTTAAATCTCAATATTGATACCTCAATCATCACGTGAAATCTAATGAGCTAAATAACTACATAATAAACGATATAAACGCATTATTATCATTTGTACTAGTAACCGGGCATTACAATTCTCCCCTCCTTCAAAGAATTTCGTCCTCGAAATTTGACGTACCATATAGTTCAGGATATCTATATTGGATCTCGTCTTCTCGCTCCCAAGTTGCTTCTTCAATTGCATGGTTGCGCCATAGTAGTTTCACCAAAGGTATTTCCTTGCCTCGTAACACTTTTGATTTCCTATCGACGATTTAGACCAGTCGTTATTCATATGAGAGATTCGATGCAAGCTCCAACGATTCATAATGAAGAATGTGAGAAGGATTGGCCAAATACTTTCGTAGCAAGGAAACATGAAAAACATTGTGAACCTTTGACAAGTTCGGAGGTAAAGCAACTCGGTAGGCTCTGTCTCCTATTCTTTCCAAGATGTCAAATGGACCGATATATCTTGGACTCAATTTTCCGTTCTTACCAAAACGCAAAATGCCCTTCAATGGTGATATCTTTACAATTACATGGTCACCAACCTGAAATTCCAATCGACGACGTCGCACATCAGCATAGCTTTTCTGTCGACTCTGGGCAGTGTGCATTCTTTCTCTGATCTTGGTTACCAATTCAGCTTTCTGTTGTACCAATCCAGGTCCTAATAATTTCCTTTCTCCTATTTCATCCCAATGTATTGGAGATCGACATTTTCTACCATATAATGTAGTATATGGTGCCATTCCAATGCTTGACTGATAGCTATTGTTATATGTAAACTCAGCCAACGGTAGTTTACTGTCCCAACTACCTGGGAAGTCAATAGTGCATGCACTCAACATATCTTCTAAGATCTGATTCACTCGTTCTGATTGTCCATCAGTTTGAGGGTGGAACGCTGTGTTGAATGACAATCGAGTTCCCATAGCATGATGCAAGCTTTTCCAAAATGCAGATGTAAATTTTGGATCTCTATCTGATACAATGGACACTGGGATTCCATGAAGCCTCACTATCTCTTTGATGTATTCTTCAGCATATTGATTCATCGTGTATGTGGTCTTCACCGGAAGAAAGTGAGCTGATTTCGTAAGTCGATCCACAATAACCCATATAGCATTGAATCCTCTTTGTGTTCTTGGCAAACCAAGGATGAAATCCATCGTGATGTGTTCCCATTTCCACTTAGGAATGGGTAGTGGTTTCAGAAGTCCTGCTGGTCTTTGATTTTCAGTTTTGACCTGTTGGCAAGTTAGACATTGTGCAACAAATTGAGCAATGTCTCTTTTCATACCTGGCCACCAAAATAATGGTTTCAAATCCTTGTACATTTTTGTGCCTCCTGGATGGATCGAATAGGGAGTAGCATGAGCATCAATAAGAATGTCGGTTCTGATCGTTCCTTGCTTTGGCACACACAATCTCCCTTGATATGTCCATATTCCTTCCCCATTCAATTCAAAGTTCAAATTTCCTTTTTCTTCACCTCACTGCCTCAATTTTTGTAATTCATTATCTGTGTTTTGTTCGAACTTAATCCTGTCTGCAAGCGTTGGTCGAATCATGAGGGATGATAACTGGATTACAGCCCTTTTTGGAATAAAATCAATCTTCAAGTTCTGTAAATCCCATAAAATTTGTTCTTGTATTTGCATTGCAGCAATAGAACTGGACTTTCGACTTAACGCATCCGCAACAACATTGGTTTTACCTGGATGATAATTAATAACAATATCGTAATCCTTCACCAATTCCAACCAACGTCGTTGTCTCATATTCAGTTCTTTTTGCGTGAATAAATATTTCAGACTCTCGTGGTCCGTGTAAATTTCACACCGTTCACCATACAGAAAATGGCGCCATATTTTCAACGCAAATACCACTGCTGCCAGTTCTAAATCATGTGTGGATAGTTCTTTTCATATTCTTTCAATTGTCTAGAGGCGTAAGCAATCACCTTCCCGTGTTGCATCAAGACTGCTCCTAAACCTTGTTTCGAAGCATCACTGTATACTACAAAATCTCTTGATCCTTCTGGAATAGCAAGGATCAGTGCTGAAGTCAATTTTACCTTTAACTCTTGGAAACTGCGATCACATGCTTCGTCCCATACAAATTTCACATTCTTTCAAGTTAAAACAGTCAAAGGCAATACTATCTTAGAAAATCCCGCTATAAACCGACGGTAATAACCAGCTAGCCCAAGAAAACTACGTACCTCGGTAACAGTGGTAGGTCGTAGCCAGTTATTAACAGCTTCAATCTTACTTGGATCCACTGATATGCCTTCTTTTGAAATGATATGACCCAAGAATGATACTTGTTCAAGCCAAAATTCACATTTCTTCCATTTCGCATATAAATGTTTATCTTTCAAAGTTTGCAAAACAAAATCCAGATGTTCTCGATGTTCCTCTACAGTTCATGAGTAAATTAAAATATCATCTATAAATACAATCACGAACCTGTCTAAGAATGGCTTGAAAATTCTGTTCATTAGATCCATAAATGCAGCTGGTGCATTCGTTAGTCCAAATGGCATTACAAGAAATTCATAATGCTCGTACCTGGTTCGGAAGGCAGTCTTTGAGATATCATCTGATTTAAATTTTAATTGATGATAGCCTGATCGTAAATCAATCTTCGAAAAGATAGCAGCTCCTTGTAATTGATCAAACAAATCATCAATTCCGGGGAGGGGATATTTGTTTTTAATCGTCACTTTGTTCAACTCCTGATAATCAATACACAAACGAAGAGTACCGTCTTTCTTTTTCACAAACAAAACAGGTGCACTCCACGGTGAAAAGCTCGGTCTAATAAACCCTTTATCATGAAACTCCTGTAACTGTTCTTTCAATTCTTTCATTTCTGTAGGAGCTAATCGATAAGGAGCTTTTGAGATCGGATGAGTTCCTG
The DNA here is from genome assembly GCF_022965805.1 of Primulina eburnea. NCBI lineage: Eukaryota > Viridiplantae > Streptophyta > Magnoliopsida > Lamiales > Gesneriaceae > Primulina > Primulina eburnea. The sequence goes on from NW_027331639.1 coordinate 261,431, forward strand.
CCACAACATCAATTACAAATTCGATCTTTCTATCTGGGGTTAAGCCTGTTACATCATCAGGAAATACTTCTGGAAATTCACAAACAACATCTGTATCTTTTAATTCACGAACAGGTGGATCAATAGTTAACACAGATGCTAAATATCCTTGACACCCCTTCTGTAGTAATTTACAAGCCTTCATACAAGAGATTATCCGAAGAGGTAAGGATATACCTGCACTTGCTACGGTGAATGGTTCAGCTCCTACTGGTGCAAACTTGATCATCTTTATGCCACAATCAATAGTAACTCTGTACTTCGAGAGCCAATCCATTCCCAATATCACATCAAAATCGATCATTTTCAAAACAATAAATTCAGCATACATCTGATGACCTTGGACATATATTGGACATCCTCGCACAATCTGATCTGTCTGTAATTCTTGCCAGGAAGGTAAGGCTATGGCGAGTTGTGTCTCTATTGTACTTGTTGTAATGCCCAGTCTCTTTACAAATGATTCCGAAATAAAGGAATTCGTGGCTCCTGAATCTAGTAAAACAATAGCAGTAATACTAGAAATCAAGAACATACCAGTGATCATCGATGTATCCGCATCTACTTCCTCTTTAGTCATGGAGAAAAGGCATCCTTGTACTTTCTCAGAACTCCCTGGACAATTTTGGCGAGATGCCCTGGCTTTTTGCAACGATAACAGACATTGGAACCCTGCATACATTCCCCGCCATGGAGTTTGCCACATTTAGGACAAGGTGGTATGTCCTGTTCTTTACGTGGAGGGGGACCTTTGCCACGTGATTCCTCTGGTCTAGTACCTCTGTTATCGGTCTTTTGCCTAGTCCTGTTCCTTGAATCTTCTGAAAGTATTGCTGCCTTCGTTGTTGCATGTCTCTATCAATGTCTTGCTCATCCTATTCAGCCATAAGTGCTCTTTCCACTATCTCCCCATACGTAGCAACTTTTGACATTCGTACATCTCTTTTAATTTCAGAGCGAAGTCCCCGCATGAAATGTTCGCCCTTACTAGTGTCATCTTGTGCAATATATAGTACATATTGGACTCCGGCCTCAAATTGTTGTATGTATTCCGTCATTGACATGGTCCCTTGCTTCAAATTCAGGAAGTCATTGGCTTTCTTGGCTTGTACATATTTACTGAAATATTTGTTGTAAAACACAGTTTTGAAAGTTCCCCATGTCAATGGTATCGCAGGTAAGGCCACCCTTCCACTCTCCCACCATATTCTTGCATGTTTTGTAATAAAAAAATGGCACAAGTTACTTTGTCATCATCCTCCATACGAAGGTAGGAGAATATGGACTCCAACGACTTAATCCATTCTTCTGCTACTGCTGGATCAGTGTTTCCCATGAATTCAGGAGGATTCAGACGTCGAAAACGATCATACACATCGGTTTGAACAGGCCCATGTCGGTGTACTATGGCTTGTGCTTGTGCCTGCTCATGTGTAGTCCGTTGCATCTCCAGTAATTGTTAAATCTGCTCCCCATGAACTTTCGCTTGTTGTTGAAGCAATTGAGAAAAATCATCTATAGGTCGTGGCGCATTACCTTCACCTTCGAGTGCTGGGGCCTTGCCTTTAGATGACTCTCCTTCATGTACCATGCGTTTAGGTGGCATCGTCGCTTATCTTAACCTAAATATAGGTCACGTAGAAACATATAACTTAGCATAAACTATGGGATACAAAGATACTTACTTGCCGAGTTCTCCATGTGGATGAAGTTCAGTGTCTTCCCTGTCGAAGAACCATGGGCTCTGATACCATAAAAATTGTCACACACTTACTCTATACTTAGCAGGTTTGAATTGTTAGAGTAGATGCCCTGCAAGCCAACGGTTGGCTAGGGATTTTATTGACTCAGTTGTAATAAACAATCTTTATTTTAATATAATTTAACTTTTAATGGTTTCGTTATACTTTATCTGTATACCCATGCAAACAGCATAGATAAAGTCCTTGACTATGCTTTAATACAAATGAATCATAATTCGATGTTGAAACTCATTTGTAAAAACTGCATATTCTAAATTCGTTCCTAGTCGATTCAGCCGCCTAAAACATGGATAAAGGTCGCTTGATCTCGAGACTAGCATCTGTGATGTTGTGTACTGCGTTTCTTAATAAGGGCATAGAGATGTCCAAACATGCAGATGGGTAGTCATATGATGATTATACCGAACAACCCTCCCTCGGACTTTCCAAGTGGTTATCATTCATCGAGAGGATAAGTCCGTGGTTATGATTGTACACCATTAGTCCTTACGACCCGGGACAACACTGAGGGTCTATATGCTAGGGCTGTGCTTTGACCCGTTTATCGACTCAAGGAGAGTCATCAAGTGGCGAGGTTGGGTACAGTTGCGACACATATAGGAGCCAGTGCATTGTAGTCGGGGATTCACCGCTCACCTACGGGTGTGGATATCCTATATGATCTAATGAAATAATAGTGCATGGAATCTCTTGCCAGAGTACGAGATGTACGTTGGAGAAGGAGTTCTCCAAATAGTACACGCGATGCCACTATTATAGTTATCACATAGTTATCGAATTAATATGCAACCCTCGATGAACCAATGGTTGCAGATTCGATCGGGATATATGAGATGAAGGGACCGTACTGTGCGTTAATAATAATCGACTGGTTCTTGCAGGCACTATCAGTGATACCTAGGGGATCATGGGGCGATGCTACTAGACGCTCTTACCATGATCCGATGGGTGCAATCAGAAACGAGTTCTGACATTCTTGATCAAGGTGTTGATGAAAAGAATGGGGCTAACTAGGGTAAGCCCGAATAAAGGATTCTGTCCTGAATCACAAAGAGTTGTGAACCCACGGCTAGCTGTATCCCTGAACCATTGAGGGTCACACAAGCACTGGATCGTTTGTTCCCGTTGAGAGAACAAATTCAAAGAGTTGAATTTATATTAAATAGTAAATTCAAGGAGATGAATTTATGATAATTAAATTTTGAGAGAATAAATTCAAGGAGTTGAATTTAAAAAAATTTGAGAATTTAATTTATTAAACTCAAATGTTGGGTTTATTAAATATTAAATTTTGGAGGTGATAAAAATTCAAGGAGTTGAATTTATAATTTAAATAATAAATTCAAATGTTGAATTTATAATGTATTTAATTTATTAAGCTCAAAAGTTGAGTTTATTAATTAATAAATTAAATATGGTGGATAATATGTTTAATGGGCTTGTAGGGGTACAAGTCCAACATATTAAATAATTAAAGTTATTAATGGACTTTGATTAATTAATTAAACTAGTTGGACTAGCCCAATTAATTAATCAAGCCCATTAATGTTAATTATGATATTTAGGTTAAATGACTTGTTTATAAGAAGAAAAAAAAAGTTGACCTAGCCACCCACAATTATTATTGTGATTCTCGGCAATCACAATTCATAATCCTCAAAATTCTTTTGCCAACTTTACAAGAAAAATAGAGTTGAGCCGTCTCTCGATTTTAATCTCCAACGTTGAAACTTCTTCCAAATTTTCTAGTGCTATTTGGAAGAGGAACAAATCTTCTAGTCGTGGACCTAATTAGAAGAATCGAAGAAAGTTCGTAGGGATTCATCAAGAGCTAATCTGTTTATACCAGATTAGTTGGAGCCACATGATTAATTCACAAAGGTATAATTTTTCTGACATCCTATGAATGTTTAATTCATGAAAACCATACGAGTGTCCAAAAGAATTATTTTGTTTTTCAAAATAAAATAAAAATTTTAAACTTCCGCTGTGTTTTGGGCACGAGAAAATCGAGATACAACATGAATGATATAACTATATTATGAAGCAAATCAAACAAGAGGCATCACTTTGATGGTTTATAAAATTTTTGGCATGATGTCCCTATATTTTGTTTAAACCAAACCTCAAGCAATACCATATATACAACCATATCAACTATATTTTCATATAAAACTATGAACCATATTGTCCATATTCTCATATACATGCATACTATGTATCATCATAAACATAATATGATACTTGTTTCAAACCCTAACATTTCACTCATTATAATACATATGCAGAAGCTATACAATAATAAGTCTCGGTTCTTGTCGAGGTGAGGCACGTCACAAGCATCCATTGGCGAACCGGCATCCTACGCATCTTCACTACCTGATCCTGTAATACATGAGCTACGTGAGTTTATAAAACTCAATAAGTTGGCACTTGTACGTATCAATATGCGTCGAAGGAACATACATATCAAGTCGTGACAACAATGAAACTTTAAACCATTTCATATCATAGCATATATTCATGTTCATTTTTGTACTTGAGCCTCATTAGTTGACCTGTACTACCGTACTTGCTTTATTATATAGCTACTACTGTGTTGGACGTCAGGGAGCAACCTTTGGCAACCCCACGCCCCATGAACATATATTGGCCAATAGCTTTGGTGAACTTAAAACCATCCATGATGTCAACAAGCTCTATATCATGTAAAAATCAGTCCTTTTCCTTTCATGTTCATGTTCATGTTCATAACATAGCACCCATCATGAATATTCATGAGTTTCTTACATATTTAATACATAACAATGGAATATGGTGCTATGTTTTCATCAATAAGATACTAAAAATGTACATATAGCAATAATCAATGGGAAGTATTTGAAATCATAATATTACTCATGTATTACTTCAAGAACATGCCAACTTACAGTCCAAGCTTAAGAACACTGGTTTGAGACGGTGTTTCTCACTCTTATACTGTCAAATATACCAATAAACCCATCACTATGTATATACTAGGTGAAAATCACTCCTCTACATGTAGAACCACTAAAAGAGAAGAAAACTTACACCTATATGATGCTCTTGTGATGGAGAACTAAGTTCTCACTTCAAAACAATGAAGGAAATGAAGAAGAAAGCACTTGGAGGAAAATTTCTTTTGTTTCCCTCGAGTTCTTGCTGCTAAGGAGAGGAAAGTACTGAAGAAATGGTTCAGAAATTCGAAACTTATCCTATTTTATACTGGGCGGCGCTCGGGCGGTCATAAATTACCGCTCGAGCGCATTACTTTCTGTCTGAAACCAAGATTTTTCGTGCAGGGGCGCTCGGGCGGTAAAATCCTACCGCTCGGACGCCACCCATTCTGCTTCTGCGCACTGGTTCCTCAAAGATTGCTCCAGAAACGTCTCTTCCGTTCATAATCTGGAAAAGTGGTAAACTAGGAAGTTGTAGATCTATGTCTTGGCTTGAATCTCCAACAAGTTTCAGGTCATTTGGAGGTCTGAGTAAAAAGTTATGTCCATTCGCCTAACATGTGTCAGTGCAGGAATGACGGTATACACGACCCACTTCGGAGTACTTTTGGCTTGTCTTCCACAATGATTTGGACAAAACCCAAAACGTGAAAGTTGTAGCAATATATCTTAGCTTTCTAATGGTTAAGGCCTCACACAATTTGGATCAATATTCAAACCATTATGCTAAAACCCATAACAACTACCACAATTTCGTCTCATTTCCTGCAGTCCTATACCAACTTTCATTACATTACTTCTACCTACACCTCTTACTATAACTATTTAAGCATATATTCATTCTCAATACACCATGAACAATATAAAAGTCATGTTCAATCTCAATATTGATACCTCAATCATCACGTGAAATCTAATGAGCTAAATAACTACATAATAAACGACATAAACACATTATTATCATTTGTACGAGTAACCGGGCATTACATCAGGAGACCAGAGAGGGTGCTTCTGGAGGGAGTCACAATTTGAGCTAAGATTTATTGGTCTTTCCCAGTATATATATGTATCTATATACCGGGGCATGTCCCGAGGATATGAGTTTGTTTGTATGTAGTTGTTTTGGATTACGTGTAGGCTTGTTTTACATTGTACGTGATGAGAGGAGACTATATTATATATTATTTTATGTATTATTAATACAATTGACACGTTTTGTGTTCATTGCAAAGAAAAATGTTTACTCGTTTTCAGCTGTAATTAATTAACCCTAATCAAATTGTATTGTAATAACGATTAGGAGTTAAGGGCGCAACACAAAGCGACATGCAACCTTCATACTCCCTTTCCAACCCTTACACAGCCCATATAGGGCCATGACTACACCCTATTAGGACTCATGAACATGTCCCTACAGCAGCTAACAGGCTGCTTCTTCCTAGGACCAAAACACAAACCCTAGTTCCTAAAAACCAAATTTTGTTCAGCTCTTGCATCCATATTTCCCAGCCCTTAAACATGCATCTATGGACCCTTAAACATGTTGAAATCGTCCCTTCCCATAGCTCTATCATGGCAGCCCTTTTGTGCATATTAAGCATGAGTTTCAATGCATGAAAATCAAAGTTTTAAGATGTACAAGCCATAAAATGAAAATAAAAGGAGATTTTCACATTTTCATGCGAACATGATTAAACACACATAATATGATTTGAATGGTGCAAAAAAAGGTTTATGTAATGTCCGAATACCAACCTACGTAAACCACATACATGCAAATTACTTGAATTGCTTAATTGTTTTATTTAATTGATTTTAAATGTTTACTTGATGAATATTAAATGATTAAAGATTTGATTGCATGATTAAATGATTATATGACATGTTTTCATGAAATTGAAGGATTTTACCCGAATATTCGATAACATGAAGGGGAAAGGACACTGGGGACGACCAAGACAAGAGTAAATATTTTTCATTAAATATTTCCAAGGCTTCTAAATATGATTCAAAATGATTTAATTTTTCTAAGAATAGTAGAGTTCGAATTATTTTACGAGTCGAGCTCGATTTTACTCGGGAAGCCGGTTTTGAGCAAACGAGGAGTTTCTAAAAGATCAAAAATATTATTTTTGGAAATTAAAATTTATAAACTTTTATGTTTTAATTAAATAAGAGTTATTGGGCTCAATTTAACCAAATTGAGTAGGTCCAATTGCTCCTATACTTGAAGCCCAAAACCTAAGCCTATTAGCATGCAAATTAAATTTATAAAAATACAATTCTAGGTCTTTTGAGAGCTTGTTACAAGCCGACTTTTACACACAATAGCACAAACAATTTTCGTAATTCTTCAAGGAGAAAAGCTAGGAGTCTTCTTCGCCCGTCCGTCTTTCCTCGCTGACGATACGTATTCGAACGTTTTAAACGCAAAGGCACATTTTCTATACTCTTTTATGCATCATTCAACTCATAATATGCATGTTTCAATTGTTTTTTTCATGAAAAATATCTAATTTTGATGGTTTAAACGTGGTGTCAAATATTTTCAAAAGTTTTATCGTTTTTACTTATATGTGATCATGATATGATTTCCAACGAGTACGCTGTCAACGTAGGATGTTATATGATTAGAACATGATTAATTCAAGGGACAATACATGCTGGAATTACGCATAAGCAAGGGAGAGAAGCACCTAGGGTATTCGAGGGTTTGGAAGGGGTTCACTCATGATTTTGAGGAACGGCTCCAAGCATGGCCCGACAGGGGCTGGGCTAGGGGGTCGTGATGGTCATGGTTAGGCTTTGGGAAGAGTCCTAGCCTGGCTAGGACCTAGGAAATATTGGTCGTATCCTAGGAGTAGTCCTGTGGGACGAGGACTCCTCGCGCAAAGCTTTGGGTGAACGGAAGCAGCCAAGGGGGCTCGCGGCTAGGGCAGGGAGGTTTAGGGTTGGTCCTTTAGGGTCTAAGGAAGATGGTCAAGGGTTGGGACAGTGGATGGTGAGGGTGGGTTTTCTTCTGGCTCGACCATAGCATGAGGAAGCTTAAAGCGCGCGGCTTCCTGCTATTCTTGATTCAGGCGGCTCGCAGTGGGGGTTCATGTGACAGTTAATTCACTTCCTTCAAGAGTCCTTGGTCGCAGCCTAGGGAAGAATCCTAGCCTGGCTAGGACTCCTTCTCTGTCACGATATTCCCAAAAATCGTATATCATATCCTTTATGTGACAGTCAATTCATTTCCTTCAAAATATTTATCCTTTTCCTTTTAAACATAAAATATCGTATCCTTTCCACATTTGGAAAATATCATTTTAACAGTAAAAATTGCACAATTTTATCATAAAATCTAATATTTTCATCGTAAACGTTTCCAAAATATCATTTAGCTTGTGTTATGATTCTTTGAGGCGCTGCCAAGCCTTTCATAATACCCGGAACACAAAATGATCATTTTACCTCTGAACTCCAAAATTCCTGATTTTGGCTTTCTCTTACCTTTATTGACTCGAGCATATCATATATTATCAAATAAGCTTAAATTTGACTTCTAGTATTTTTCCTAGATGTAAACTCGAGGCTTTCGATTAATAATTTAATGATTAAACCATGAGGCGTTTTTAACCCGAATAAATTCAAAACTTAATATTTTTTTCCCAAATCTTAAACTTAAACTTTTCATCCCTAAACTTAACATGACACCTGAAAATACACCCATAAACATTTTTAGACATAAATTTAAGCTCCTCAAATAATTTCTAAATTCGTTTTAAAACTTAACTGTATGCCCCGGTTTTAACATGAATCAACTCAAAATTTTACCAAACTTGAACCATAGCCTATTAACAGCTAAACATGCCTTATGCAACCCAAATCAAACCATTTAAGGTCCTTAGAATATCTTAGAATGACTATTGAATTTTTTGCGCAATTGATCAAACCCTAGTCTAAGCAAACTTTCAATCCATCAATCCTAGCCATTAACCGTCATTTCCAGACCATATGTACCCATCCTAGGACCTAGACTGAACCCTTAGAACTCTATTGGACCAGCCTATACAGCCCTCGCAGTTGCAACCTTAAACATGCTCCCCTACAAGCCTTAAGCGACCCAAAGCGACGTGCAACCTTCATACTTCCTTTCTAACCGCGCACAGCCCATCTAGGACCATGAATAGACCCTATTAGGAACAATGAACATGTCCCTACGGTAGCTAACAGCCTGCTTCTTCCTAGGACCAAAAACACAAAACCTAGTTCCTAAAAACCCAATATACGTTCAGCTCTTGCAGCCATATTTTGTAGCCCTTAAACATGCATCTATGGACCCTTAAACATGTTGAAATCGTCCATTCTCATAGCCTTATCATGGCAGCCCCATTGTGCATGATAAGCATGAGTTTCAATGCATGAAAATCAAAGTTTTAAGATGTACAAGCCATAAAAACGAAAATAAAAGGAGAGTTTCATATTTTTCATGCAAACATGATTAAACACACATAATATGATTTTAATAGTGCAAAAATAAGGTTTAGAAACGTGCCTTTGTGTTTAAAAAGCTCGAAATATGAATACCGTAGTGGTGGAACGTCGGTGACGAATGGAGGACGAGTTTCTTTCCTACCTTTTTTCTTGTCAAAACCTGTAAGGCTCGAGATTCATTAGTCTTCATTGATGTGATATTCGAAGATATGAGAATGCATGACATGTAATCAAGAGCACTAGATGAGATGAGAGTAGGAAATACATGGCAAAGGCATGAAAAATTAGAGTTTTGAGTACAAGATAGACCACACCCGTGCTTAGAAAGGGAGTGCACCCACAGTTACATAATTCAGAATTTTGAATGAAAGGCCGAAGCTTGAGCGCACCCACGCTAATGAAGCTACCGCACCCGCGGTCATGCGTGTTCATTGAAAAATAAGACATGTGTTCTTGCCATGCATATATGAGGTGCTGTCCTTCATTCCCCATTCCTGATCAGCAACGAAACTCAGAGCAATTACAGAAAAGGTACAAGGCTTCTTTCATCCTAGAAGTCAACTTGTGCAAGATTTATCCAACCAAACTTCAATCTAAACATAGAATTGTGCTCCTTGTATCAAGAGCTATCTAAGGATGTAAGTTTGGTTAAATTTCAGCATGATTTAGATTTCATATGTTCAAAGAATTGTGATATGATGATTATATTGTGTTCTTAACATATTAAGCATAGCGTATTCGTAACCGGATCGAGAAAATGATATGTTATGCTATTGTTATGAGATTTCAGCTTGTATGAGTTAAGATAATGCAGATTTTGAGATGTTGATGGATAGATGATATTGATTATGAATCAGAGATTATGATGTATTGATATATGTTGAGAATTGGATTGACCGGTATCGAGAACTACGCCGTTATGCCGTTGAAATTGCACCAAGATGGATTATTGAATTGTACAAGACCTACTTTGAATTGTATTTGATATGGTGCATCTCTACATTGCCATTTCAGATTTGTATTGGCAACTTTGATAGTGAGACTTCGACATCGACAGAGATTGTACGACGAAAGGTATAATTCATGTGATTATAGGGAAGACACGACTCGAATCAGATTTGATTGGAGTTTCCCAACCAAATCACATACTAGATTTATTGTTTATGTTTTGATATGTTTTGAATTGTTTATAGATGATATTCAAATCTCCTGATATGATAATGCCGTGTTTGTAGATTTATATTCAAGCATTGAGATAGGAGAGTCATTGACAAATTTGTCAAAACTAGACGTTCGTTGTATCGACGCAAAGGAGCAGACTTCCTCCGATTGTAGACATTCGATACAGAAACGACCGAAGTCTAGGAGTAAGACGTACAGTTACCCCGATTGGGAGGGTAGGTAACAGACAGTGATGTCTTATTCACCCCGGGATACCTAGAGGAGAGTCGAGTTGAGTCAAGACATGAGTTGATTTGCATTGCATGTTTTAATAGATAGGTTTCATAGACTATGGAACCTATGATTTATGTTACATGCATGAGATTGTGCTTTATGATTTTATTATGCATATGCATGTATACATGTTTTATACTGGGATTTGTTCTCACCGGAGTTTCCGGCTGTTGTTATGTCGGTATGTGTGCATAACAACAGGTGGGGCAGGATCTGGGTCACCACATAGATGAGATCAAGATAGAGTGGTGACTACGGGCGCAGAAGATGACTAGTGGTTTGACTAGACTTGGACTATTTGTAGTTTATGGTTTGCACTTTGTATTAAACCCTAGCTGTATGATTGTACCCGAACAAGACATGTTGTATATTTGTAAAAATAAATAAAGAACTTGTGCTTGTTTATATACATTAGAATTGATGTTGAAAAGCGAAAAATTTGACCCACATTTTCTCACAGATCCATTTTATCCCAGATAGAATTGAGTTAGAGCCCGGGTCCCCGCAACAGGTGGTATCAGAGCCGTAGGTTCTGTTGACTGAGATAGAATAGAATGAGCGGGGTAGATCGAGTCATCTTCCTTGCTTTTTATGTGCTAGCATGATTTATTGCTTTCCTTATTATGTGTTGTATTATATCTGAGTTGATTTACAGCATGTAATTGCCAAGACTGAATCAGAACCGATTCTGGATCAGAAGTATATGATCAGAGGAGGGCTGAGACAGCTTGTATATACTGTGTACTAACTTGTTTGATAACCAGATATGCTGCCTAGAAGGATACCGCAACCAGCTGCAGGACAAGTGCCAGAACAGGGGAGTACATCCGGTACTTAGATGGACGTAACCGCTACCCCGATGGAGACTCTGTTAAAGTGGTTTCAGTCGTTCCGACCCCCGACTTTGAAAGGCACTGAGACTGCAGCGGATTGCGAAAGCTGGCTGGATGATATAGAAATGTTATTTGAATCACTTGCCTATTCAGATGAATGTAGAGTGAAACTGATCGGACATCAATTACAAGAAGTGGCGAAGTGTTGGTGGCTAACGGCGAAACGAGCCCTAGAACATCGAGGTATTGATATTACTTGGAAAGTTTTTAAATATGAATTTTATCAAGGTTTCTTTCCAGTATCATACCGAAAAGACAAAGGGGCGGAGTTCGCCAATTTGAGACAGGGGCAATGGAACATAGAGGAGTATGTTGCCAAATTCTCTTCCATGCTTCGATTTGCACCACATGTAGCAGGGAATGACGAGGCAGTTGCCGATCAGTTCATAAACGGTTTGAATCCGGATATCTTCACATTGGTGAACACGAGGCGACCTAACACCTTTTCTGAGGCGTTGAATCGAGCGAATGGAGCATAGGCTGGCTTGATCAGGCAGCGAGGAGCTTCCTATAGTGTTCAGGGTCAGAGACCGACGCCACCGCCCGCCGCACAGTTTCCACCACCTCCTCCTCGATATGATAGTGGAATCAGTAGTGGCAAGAAAGAGTTTTTGAAGGCTAAGGGTAAGCAGTTCAAGAGAGCAGGGAGCAGTTCGTCGAGCTCCAGCGGATCCCGACAGAGAGGTCAGGGTCAGAGTTCAGAGTACAGTGGTGTCTATTGCAGTTCGTGTGGTGGTAGGCATGCCACTGAGCAGTGCCAGGGAGTGATGGGCAGATGTAACTATTGCAGACAGCCGGGACACTTCGCCAGAGTTTGTCCCCAAAAAGGTGCTAGAGATTTCAGAGTGCAGGGTCATCAGCTTCAGTAGCTCAGCCCGAGAGGCAAGCTTCGTCTGTCCATTCCTTCCAGCCCACGCCTACACCGTCCCAGACTAGAGCCAGAGGTGGCCAGACATTGAGCCAACCTCCCAGACAACAGGCTCAGGTGTTTGCATTGACAGAGGAGCAGGCACAAGACGCGCCAGATGATGTGATTGCATGTAACTGTTTTCTTTGCGGTTATCCTGCATATGTATTGATAGATACAGGTGCATCACATACATTCATATCAGAACGTTTTGCATTGTTGCATTCCTTGCGTGTCGAGTCAATGTCTACTGTAGTATCTATTTCTTCTCCGTTAGGAAGTGGTCTTATATCTGTGACTTCAGTTAGACATTGTATACTACAGTTTGAGGGGCATGAAATTGATTTGGACTGTGTTGTACTTGGTTTATCTGATTTTGATTGCATTGTCGGAATTGACATGTTGACTAAGTACAGAGCTACCGTAGACTGTTTCCACAAGATTGTCAGATTCAGACCTGAGATGACAGAGGAGTGGAAATTCTATGGTAAGGGTTCCAGATCTCGGATTCCCTTATTATCTGCTCTGACTATGAGTAGATTGTTGCAGAAAGGAGCAGAAGGGTTCCTTGTTTATTCTGTAGATTTACAGAAATCGAGCCCGGCCTTGGCAGATTTGCCAGTAGTACGGGAATTTGCAGATGTATTTCCTGACGAGATTCCAGGGTTACCTCCAGCCCAAGAGGTTGATTTCAGCATAGATCTTATTCCAGGTACCGTTCCTATTTCGAGAGCTCCGTATAGGATGGCGCCGATAGAGCTGAAAGAACTGAAAGCACAGTTAGAAGATCTTCTAGCCAAGGGATATATCAGACCTAGTGTATCCCCTTGGGGCGCTCCAGTGCTATTTGTACGAAAGAAAGACGATTCTATGAGATTGTGTATAGATTACAGGCAACTGAATAAGGCAACGATAAAGAACAAGTATCCTTTGCCTCGTATCGACGACTTATTTGATCAGTTGCAGGGATCTTCCATCTATTCCAAGATTGATTTGCGATCGAGATATCACCAACTCAGAGTTCGAGATGTTGATATACCGAAGATGACATTCCGAACCAGGTATGGACATTATGAGTTTGTTGTCATGCCTTTTGGTTTAACGAATGCTCCAGCGGTGTTTATGAGTTTGACGAACCGCATCTTTCAGAAGTACTTGGATGAGTTTGTGATTGTTTTTATTGATGATATTTTGGTATATTCAAAGAATTTGAATGAGCATGCCAATCATCTGAGAATTGTGTTGCAAACACTGAGATATGAAAGATTATATGCTAAGCTGTCAAAATGTGAGTTTTGCCTGAGACAGGTTGTCTTCTTGGGTCATATTATATCTGGAGATGGCATTTCTGTGGATCCGAGTAAAGTTGAAGCCGTGATCAGTTGGCCGAGACCGACTTCTGTGCCAGAGATACGCAGTTTCATTGGTCTAGCAGGGTACTATAGACAATTAATCAAAGATTTCTCCAGTATTGCGAAGCCAATTACCCAGTTGACAAAAAAAAATACGCCATTTGTGTGGTCTGAAGATTGCGAGTCTAGCTTTATAGAATTGAAGAAGAGACTGACCAGTGCACCTGTCTTGATGATTCCTTCAGGTACTGGCGATTTCGTTGTATATTGTGATGCATCTCACAGAGGGTTGGGTTGTGTTCTTATGCAGCGAGATCATGTGATTGCTTACGCCTCGAGACAGCTGAAGACTCACGAGACTCGATACCCCATTCATGATCTTGAATTGGCGGCTATCGTATTTGCATTAAAGATTTGGCGTCATTATCTGTATGGCGAGAAATTTGAAATTTACTCTGATCATAAAAGCCTGAAGTATCTTTTTTCTTTGTCAGAATTTAACATGAGACAGCGCAGATGGCTCGATTTGTTGAAAAGACTTTGATTGTGAGATCAAATATTACCCAGGGAAGTCAAATCCAGCAGCAGACGCCTTGAGTCGAAAGGTTTGTGCTTTATCCTTATCGACGATAGGTGTTTCGAGTTTAGATAAAGATTGCTGTTTGTCTGGATTGATATTTGATACAGAGAGTAGAACACTACGACTTGCTTCGATTCAAGTTGAGCCAGACTTGATTATGAGGATCAAAGAAGCACAAAGAATTGATCCAAATGTGCAGAAATCGATTGATATGGTCAGATCAGGCCATATATCCGAATATCAGGTACGTGATCAGGTACTATACGTGAATAACCGTCTTGTAGTGCCAGATTTTTCAGAATTGAAACAACAGATATTGTCAGAAGCGCACTGTAGTCGGTTTAGCATTCAACCTGGAGGCCGTAAAATGTACAACGACCTAAAGACACAATTCTGGTGGAAACAGATGAAGACAGATATCGCAGAATTTGTGTCTAAATGCTTAAATTGCCAACAGGTGAAGGCTGAAAGAAAGAAGCCTGGAGGTTTACTTCAGAGTTTGTCTATTCCAGAATGGAAATGGGATCACATTTCCATGGATTTCGTGACGAAGTTACCTCGTTCTTCCCGGGAATGTGATGCGATTTGGATCATTATTGACAGATTAACCAAATCAGCGTGCTTTATTCCATACAGAATGACATATCGACATGATCAGATGGCGGAGTTGTATGTCAGAGAAGTAGTCAGATTGCATGGTGTGCCGAAGTCTATCGTATCAGATCGTGATTCACGATTCACTTCACACTTTTGACACAGTTTGCAGCAGGCTCTAGGTACGACATTACACCTGAGTACTGCATATCATCCTCAGACAGACGGACAGTCAGAGCGGACTATCCAGACTTTAGAGGACATGCTGAGAGCTGTAGTACTAGATTTTGGTACTAGTTGGCAAGATTCACTGCCATTATGTGAATTCTCGTACAACAACAGCTATCAGACGAGTATCGAGATGGCACCGTTTGAAGCTTTGTATGGCAAGAAGTGCAGATCTCCGTTGTACTGGGATGATGTATCTGAGGTACCAGAACTTGGGCCTGATATGATACGTGAAATGATTGAGAAGGTGAAGATCATTAAGAGAAAAATGAAGACGACAAAGGATAGACAAGCCAAGTACGCCAATGTCAGACGTAGACCGTTAGTATTCGAGCAAGGAGACAGAGTGTTTCTAAATATTTCTCCTTTCAGAGGCGTTGTCAGATTTGGCAAGCGTGGGAAGTTGTCTCCGAGATACATCGGTCCTTATGAGATTCTTGAGAGGATTGGTGATCGAGCATATCGACTTGCTCTTCCTCCTTCTTTATCTGGGATACATGATGTTTTTCATGTATCAATGTTACGTAGATATATGCCAGATATTTCCCATGTCATTCACCCTGACGAAGCTGAGCTGGATCAGACATTGAGTTATGTTGAACAACCGATACAGATTCTTGATCGGAAAGAAAAGAAGCTCAGAACGAAGACTATTCCGCTAGTAAAAGTCCAATGGAGTCGTCATGGCATCGAAGAAGCAACTTGGGAGACAGAATCAGAGATGAGACAGAAACATCCCGAGTTATTCATATGATGTAAGTAAATTTTCAGTTTTGATTATATTGCTTATGGTCATGCTTTGATAGATTGCCTGCGATTTCGAGGACGAAATCATTTCTTAGAGGGGGAGAAATGTAAGGCTCGAGATTCATTAGTCTTCATTGATGTGATATTCGAAGATATGAGAATGCATGACATGTAATCAAGTGCACTAGATGAGATGAGAGTAGGAAAGACATGGCAAAGGCATGAAAAATTAGAGTTTTGAGTACAAGATAGACCGCACCCGCGCTTAGAAAGGGAGTGCACCCGCGGTTACATAATTCAAAATTTTGAATGAAAGGCCGAAGCTTGAGCGCACCCGCGCTAATGAAGCTACCGCGCCCGCGGTCATGCGTGATCAATGAAAAATAAGACATGTGTTCTAGCCATGCATATATGAGGTGCTGTCCTTCATTCCCCATTCCTGATCAGCAACGAAACTCAGAGCAATTACAGAAAAGGTACAAGGCTTCTTTCATCCTAGAAGTCATCTTGTGCAAGATTTATCCAACCAAACTTCGATCTAAACATAGATTTGTTCTCCTTGTATCAAGAGCTATCTAAGGATGTAAGTTTGGTTAAATTTCAGCATGATTTAGATTTCATATGTTCAAAGATTTGTGATATGATGATTATATTGTGTTCTTAACATATTAAGCATAGCGTATTCGTAACCGGATCGAGAAAATGATATGTTATGCTATTGTTATGAGATTTCAGCTTGTATGAGTTAAGATAATGCAGATTTGGAGATGTTGATGGATAGATGATATTGATTATGAATCAGAGATTATGATGTATTGATATATGTTGAGAATTGGATTGACCGGTATCGAGAACTACGCCGTTATGCCGTTGAAATTGCACCAAGATGGATTATTGAATTGTACAAGACCTACTTTGAATTGTATTTGATATGGTGCATCTCTACATTGCCATTTCAGATTTGTATTGGCAACTTTGATAGCGAGACTTCGACATCGACAGAGATTATACGACGAAAGGTATAATTCATGTGATTATAGGGAAGACACGACTCGAATCAGATTTGATTGGAGTTTCCCAACCAAATCACATACTAGATTTATTGTTTATGTTTTGATATGTTTTGAATTGTTTATAGATTATATTCAAATCTCCTGATATGATAATGATGTGTTAATAGATTTATATTCAAGCATTGAGATAGGAGTGTCATTGACAAATTTGTCAAAACTAGACGTTCGGTGTATCGACGCAAAGGAGCAGACTTCCTCCGATTGTAGACATTCGATACAGACACGACCGAAGTCTAGGAGTAAGACGTACAGTTACCCCGATTGGGAGGGTAGGTAACAGACAGTGACGTCTTATTCACCCCGGGATACCTAGAGGAGAGTCGAGTTGAGTCAAGACATGAGTTGATTTGCATTGCATGTTTTTATAGATAGGTTTCATAGACTATGGAACCTATGATTTATGTTACATGCATGAGATTGTGCTTTATGATTTTATTATGCATATGCATGTATACATGTTTTATACTGGGATTTGTTCACCGGAGTTTCTGGCTGTTGTTATGTCGGTATGTGTGCATAACAACAGGTGGGGCATGATCTGGGTCACGACAGAGATGAGATCAAGATAGCGTGGTGACTACGGGCGCAGAAGATGACTAGTGGTTTGACTAGACTTGGACTATTTGTAGTTTATGGTTTGGACTTTGTATTAAACCCTAGCTGTATGATTGTACCCGAACAAGACATGTTGTATATTTGTAAAAATAAATAAAGAACTTGGGATTGTTTATATACATTAGAATTGATGTTGAAAAGCGAAAATTTTGACCCACATTTTCTCACAGATCCATTTAATCCCTGATAGAATTGAGTTAGAGCCCGGGTCCCCACAACAGGTGGTATCAGAGCCGTAGGTTCTGTAGACTGAGATAGAATAGAATGAGCGGGGTAGATCGAGTCATCTTCCTTGCTTTTGATGTGCTAGCATGATTTATTGATTTCCTAATTATGTGTTGTATTATATCTGAGTTGATTTACTGCATGTAATTGCCAAGACTGAATCAGAACCGATTCTGGATCAGAGGTATATGATCAGAGGAGGGCTGAGACAGCTTGTATATACTGTGTACTAACTTGTTTGATAACCAGATATGCCGCCTAGAAGGATACCGCAACCAGCTGCAGGACAAGTGCCAGAACAAGGGAGTACATCCGGTACTTAGATGGACGTAACCGCTACCCCTTTTTCACAATTTAGACATATAAAAGCCTCTAATATACAACAAAGTGTATTTATACATAATATGAATCAAATGGAAGGGAATAACATGTTAAAACCATTGAAACACAATACATATATTATCATGTGAGCACAAGAAATGAATTCCACTTACAACACTTGGAAACCTTGAATCTAATCTCTTGGTACACTTCCTACAACTATAAACCATATATTGCACCATTAATAACCCAATAATCAATCAACCAAACCAAAAAATCCATAAAACCAACACACTCAATAATCCATAATTTCTCCCAACACCAAAAACAAAGAATAAACTATACCACAAGCTTACCTTAGCTCCTTGAACCCAAAACTATCTTGATCACCCTTCAAATATCCAACAAGAAGCTAGAATCAAAGGAAGGAAAGAAAGAAATGTAGGAACCCTAGTCTCCCTAAAGCTGAAATTTCGAGAAGAGGATAAGAAATGAGGGAAAAGTGAACCAACTCATGTATTATATCACTTAAAACCGAAAACACGCTTTTACTATTCACGCACCGTGGGTGCGCTCCAAAATACACCGCGGGTGCGCTAGGCATTCTGTAACACTTCCGAAAATCCAAAGTGACGACCGCGGGTGCGCTGCAAAACTGACCGCGGGTGCATTGAAGGCTCTGCCCTGCCACCGCGGATGCGGTCCCTTTTTCAGTGCGAGTGCACTGCCTCTTCTGCCCAGTCACCGCGGGTGCACTGAAAATGGAGTGCGGGTGCACTCTCCTCTTTAGCCAACAATAACTTTTGCATCTAAAATCGAATCGCAACGTCGCTTCTCCTCAAAATCTGGAAACACTCCCAACAAGAAAGTTGCAACTCTATAACTTATCTAACCACCCCAATTGGCCTCATACCAATTGGCTCAACATACGAATTACCATGAATTAAATCGCAACAACGCTATAATACAACTACACATCATCTAATATCAATAATACTATAAACCATAAATCGCAACTCTTAACATCAAAACTGTACTTAAACTTAACCAAATAGTCAATAATCACACGAAATCTTAAACTGTACCGTTCAGCAGGCTTGGCTATTACAATCTCCCATCCTTAAAGGAATTTCGTCCTCGAAATTGACGTCACTGCGCAAACAACTCAAGATACTTCTCTTTCATTTCATTCTCTGGTTCCCACGTGGCTTATTCAATCAAATGATTCCTCCAAATGACTTTAATAATTTCGATCTCTTTGTTTCTCAACACTTTAACTTTGCGATCCAGAATCTGAACTGGAATCTCTTAGTACGTCAAATCCAATGGCTCGTGACGAAGAACATGGGAAGGATTCGCAGTATATATCCTGAGCATGGAGACATGAAAAACATTATGAACTCTATCAAGATCTGGCGGTAGGGCTAACCTGTAAGCTCGATCACCGACTCTATCCAAGATCTCAAATGGGCCAATAAATCTCGGACTCAATTTTCCCTTCTTGCCAAACCGCATCACACCCTTAAGAGGTGCTATCTTCAAGAACACGTGATCACCAACCTCAAACTGCAACGGCCTTCGTCTCACATCAGCATAACTCTTCTGTCTCGACTGTGCTGTCTTCATTCTCTATTGAATAACAGCAACAACATCAGCTGTCTGTTAGACCAACTCGGGACCCAACATCTTCCTCTCACCAATATCGTCCCAATACATGGGAGATCTACACTTTCTGCCATAAAGTGATTCAAACGGTGCAATGCCAATCGTCGCTTGGTAGCTATTATTGTACGTGAACTCAACAAGAGGCAATTTGGAACCCCAGCTACAAGGATAATCAATAGTACAAGTTCTGAGCATATCCTCTAAAATCTGAATAACTCTCTCTGATTGACCGTCGCTCTGGGGTGATATGTTGTACTGAATGCTACCCGTGTACCCATAGCTCTGTGCAAACTCTTCCAAAACTATGAAGTAAATCTAAGGTCACGATCAGACACGATCGACACAGGAACACCATGAATTCTAACAATCTCCTCTATGTACTTTTCGGTATACTGGTTCATGGAATACGTCGTCTTGACTGGAAGAAAATGCGCTGACTTGGTCAACCGATCAACAATAACCCAAATAGAGTTAAAACCTTTCTGCGTTCTAGGTAGACCAGTCACGAAGTCCATCGTAATATGATCCCATTTCCATTGAGGAATCGGCAATGATAGCAATGTCCCAGCAGGTCTCTGGTGCTCGATTTTCACCTGCTGACAAGTTAGGCACTGAGGAATAAACATGGCAATATCCTTCTTCATACCTGGACACCAATAGAGTCTACCTCCCGATACATCTTGGTACCACCTGGATGTATCGAGTATGGCGCGGTATGTGCCTCTGTCAAGACGTCTCGCCAAATATCATCACCAATAGGAACGCAAATACGGCCTCTGAATGTCATCAAACCATCTCCATTCATCCCAAACTCTGAATTACCTCTCTCCTCTGCTATGGCTCTCAACTCTGTCAATTGTACATCATTAGCCTGCTCTCTACTGATCTTGTCCGTCAATGTAGCCCGAATGACCAACGCTGAAATCGAGCAATGGTTCCTGGGACTACCAAAGCTTTATTCTCTCGTTGCAAGTCTAACAACAACGGCTTCTGAATCATAGCACTCAAAGAAGAACTCGACTTACGGCTCAATGCATCTGCTACAAAATTCGCTTTCCCTGGGTGATAACTAATCATCACATCATAGTCTTTGACAAGCTCTAACCACCTTCTATGTCGCATATTGAGTTCTTTCTGAGAAAACAAATACTTTAAACTCTTATGGTCCGTGAAATTTCACACTTTTCGCCATATAAGTAATGTCTCCATATTTTCAGGGCAAAAACCAGACCTTCCAGCTCCAGATCATGCGTAGGATAATTCTTCTCGTAGTCCTTCAACTGGCGAAAATCATAAGCTATAACTTTTCCACGTTGCATCAGCACTGCATCGAGGCCCTTCTTTGACGCATCGGTATAAACAACAAAGTCCTCTGAACCACTGGGCAATGCAAGTAGAGGAGCTGTCGTCAACCTATCTTTAAACTCTTGAAATCCACTTTGGCATTCATTGGACCACTCAAACTTCACAGTCTTCCTCGTCAAATTGGTTAACGGCAGGGCAATCTTGGAAAAGTATGCAATAAAACGACGATAATAACCCGCCAAACAAAGAAAACTGCGTACCTCTGATACAGTGGTAGGAATAGGCCACTTCTGATGCAAACGTGGTTGATCAAGCACCAAAGAAAGCATGGGAGTCGTTGGAGTTACCCGAAGGACCTATAACGAGGGGACGTAGCAAGAAGTTTAAAGAAGCCCTTCAAGGACTCATGATGAACTACCAAGGAGGATCTACAAATTGGGTGACTAAATTAGAGGAGGTTGGGAATCATGGGAATAATATTGGAGGTCTTTGGAATCTTATTCAAGTGCAATTGTCGAAGGTCCAGCGCACCCGCGCTAAAACACGGACCGCACCCGCGGTCCATGATAATCAAATTTAAGAAAATTTCCTGAAGCTACACCATACCTGCGGTATAATCATCAGCGCACCCGCGGTCGAATCATCAGCGCACCCGCGGTCTCCACTTCCGTGTCAAAATTTGCTAGTTATCTTAATTAAGCCTTTTACACTACTTTTTCATGTTTTATTGATTATATATGCAATGTATCAGACCATAAACGAGGAAGGCAGATTGATGTCAAATTATTGGAGATTTCTCTCAATATTCAAGGCATTTTTGCTTTGATCTTCAACCCAAATCAAACTTATCAAAGATTATATCTTTGTGGCGTTTGTTGATTGTTTTTCGCTCGGATTGTCAAAACAAGATCTTTGAAGGTTCGTTTGAAATTCAATTGTTTTATCGTTGATATTTGTTTCTAAGTTTTAATCGCTTAGAGGTGAATATCACAACTCGTTACTTGTTTCAAAAGATCGGGACAACATAATCGATCCTTGTTTGTTATTGAGTTGAGGGTGCGATTTCGATAATCGTGTTTGTTTCTCATTCGTACGAGATTTCGTATCATTTGGTATCAGAGCTTCCCGTTCTATTTGATTCAAGTAAATTATCATTTTCAGATCTGTTTAAAAATTCGTCAGATCTGTGTTATACTTTTGTTTCTATTGTCATATCGATCAAAAACAAAAAAAAAATTCGTTCTGTTTCCGTTTTTTTGTTATCCTTTGTTCTAATTTAAGATCTGCGTTATTTCTATCATCCTTTGTTAATTGATAATCCAGAATTCTCGAAAAAAAATTTCTGTGTTATTCTATCGTTCTTGTTTTTGTACAATCCAAGTGAGACAGTTGCAAGTGTTCACAAGTTGAATCTTGTTAGTTTGATAAAAAAAAATAAAATATAAAGATTGAGCACACCTTTGAGAGAACTATCAAATTCGAGTGAAAAACATTTGAGTGCGAGTGTTATTTCTTTGGAGTGATCGTGAGAATTTGGGTGAGGAAAATCTTTTATTTCTACTAACATTTTATTGCAGGTACAAAATCTGAAATTAAAATGGAGAGGGAAGTAGAAGAGAGTTCGAACCAGGGTTTGTCTAAGGTTCAAATGGAGGCGTTATTTGGGCATTTTATTAGAATCATGAGGGCCGAGTTGGATCCTTTATATGAGAGGTTTGATAGGCTAGAAGTTAGCACTAGTGAAAATAAATCTAAGCCTAAAGGTTTGGGTACAGTCGAAGAAGAAGAGGATGATTATGAATTGGGAGTAGAAGAGGAGAGTCAAAACGAGAACTGGGGTAGGAGCGGAAGAGGTAGAGGATTTGGTAGGGGAAGAAGAGAAGCCTTACGGGGTAGGTACGATGATGGGAATAAGGAAGATAATAACATAGGTAGCATTAAGATGAAAATTCCGTCGTTCCATGGTAAGTCGGATCCAGAGGCTTATTTAGAATGGGAAAAGCGAGTTGAATTTGTGTTTGATTGTCACCATTATTCCGAACAAAAGAAGGTAAGGTTGGCCGTGGTTGAATTTGTTGATTATGCACTTATTTCGTGGGATCAATTAGTAACCACTAAGAGAAGATGCAATGAGAGGCCTATAGAAACTTGGGCTGAGATGAAAAGCGTAATGAGGAAGAGGTTTGTACCAAAACCATTCTCAAGAACCAAAAAGACTGAGCTGAGGGAAACCCTATGAGTCACTGAAACGACGGCAGGAGGAGCAATGAGCTCTTTGAGATTAATGTATTAGATTTGAAAGCAGATTTGTTGGACCAACTCTCACTACTATAGAGAAATGTTTAAGAAGTTACAAACTTTGAGGCAGGGTGTGAAGAGTGTTGAGGATAAAGAGTTGGAAGTAGTCATGATTAGAGCAAACATAGATGAGGATAGTGAGGCTACTATGGCTCGTTTTCTATGTGGTTTGAACAGGGAAATTCAAGACCAAGTGGAACTTAGACATTACTTGGATCTAGATGAAATGGAGCAGATGGCGATAAAAGTGGAGCAACAACTCAAGAGGAGAGGAGTTGGCCGTACCACTCAAGCTGGGAATACATCAACACCTTGGCGTTCCAACGTTGTTAAACGTGAAGAAAGTAAGGTAGTGGTCAATCCCAAAGTTGACATTAAACAGGAGGCGCCTAAGCAGGGAGTACAAGGTAAACCTGAAACTCCTATTAATCGTTCTAGAGATATTAAATGTTTTAGGTGTCAAGGAGTTGGACATATTGCTAGCCAATGTCCCAATAAAAGGGTGATGGTGTTGAATAATTGTGGGGAGTATGAATCTCATAGTGAGGGAGATGATGGAGGGGATGAAGATGAGATGCCTGCATTAGAAGATCCTGATGAGGGATATGAGACAGTTGTGGGTGAAGCGTTAGTGACTAGGCGTATAATGAATACCCAAGTCAAGGAAGAGGAAACAAACAAAAGGGAAAACTTATTCCATACTAGATGTTTTTTCAATGGCAAAGTTTGCAATCTTATTATAGATTGAGGAAGTTGTACCAATGTTGCTAGTCTCGAGATGGTTGACAAATTGAGCTTGCCTACTTTGAAACATCCTCAACCATATAGGCTACAGTGGTTGAACGACTGTGCTGAAGTGAAAGTGAACAAATAAGTTTTTGTTGCGTTTTCGATTGGGAAGTATATTGATTATGTGTTGTGTGATGTGGTGCCAATGTATGCTTGTCATATTTTGTTCGGGAGACCATGGCAATATGATAGGCAAGTGACACATGATGGGTTTAGAAACAGATATTCTTTTGTACTCAAGAAAGAACCAATTGTTTTGCTTCCTTTGTCCCCAAAACAAATCATGGAAGACCAACGACAAAAGAAAAAAAGAGATGAGGCCGAAAGAAAGAGTGAAAAGAAAAGTGAGGTGGCCTTAAACAAACTAGAAAACGATATGGTCAAAAAAATAAGTGATAAAAAAATGATGAGATGACCATAGAGATAAAAAAGAGGGAAAAGAAAATGAGAGGAAAGAGGTCAAAAAGAAAACATATATGGCCCAAAAGAGTGAGTTGAAGCAGTTAATGTACACACGTGAACCACTTGTGTTGATTCTTTACAAGGAGATTCTCCTTAACACAAGTGATATAGCCGGAACACTTCCGAGCATTGTTTTTTCCCTTTTGCAGGAGTTTGATGATATATTTCCGGAGGATCTACCTCAAGGAATACGACCATTGAGGGGGATTGAGCACCAAATTGATTTTGTACCCGGAAGTGCATTGCCAAATCGTCCAGCTTATAGAAGCAATCCGGAGGAGACTAAGGAGCTTCAGCGGCAGGTAAGTGAGTTGTTAGAAAGGGGTTTTGTGCGTGAGTCCATGTCTCCTTGTGCTGTACCTGTTTTATTAGTTCCTAAGAAAGATGGATCATGGCGAATGTGTGTAGATTGTAGGGCAATCAATAATATAACCATCAAGTATAGGCATCCCATACCTTGACTAGATGATATGTTAGATGAGTTGCATGGTGCATGCATTTTTAGTAAGATTGATTTGAAAAGTGGTTATCACCAAATTAGAATGAGGGAAGGCGATTAGTGGAAAACAGCATTTAAAACCAAATATGGGTTATATGAGTGGATGGTAATGCCTTTTGGTTTAACAAACGCTCCTTGTACCTTTATGAGGTTGATGAATCATGTATTGCGTGCTTACATAGGAAAACTTATGTATAGCAAAGATTTAGAAGAGCATGTTGAGCATTTAAAACTTGTACTGATAACACTTAGGGATAAACATTTATATGCTAATCTTAAAAAATGTGATTTTTGTACAAGCAAACTTGTCTTTCTTGGTTCTGTGGTAAGTTCACAGGGGATACAAGTGGATGAGGACAAGGTAAGTGCTATTCGAGATTGGCCAATGCCTGCTAATGTTAGTCAAGTTCGAAGCTTCATGGTCTTGCAAGCTTCTATAGGAGGTTTGTAAAAGATTTTAGTACACTGGCGGCACCGATGATGATGGTGATTAAGAAGAACGTTCCATTTCATTGGGGCGAGGAGCAAGAGAAGTCTTTTAATATTATTAAACAAAAATTAATTAATGCGCCTTTACTTGTTTTGCCTGATTTTTCTAATACTTTTGAAATTGAATGTGATGCTTCAGGTATAGGTATTGGTGGGGTTTTGATGCAAGGAGGACGACCAGTGGCGTGCTTTAGTGAGAAACTCAATGGAGCAGCACTGAACTATCCAACGTATGACAAGGAGTTGTACGCGCTTGTGAGGACTTTGGAGATGTGGCAACACTACTTGAGGCCTAAGGAGTTTGTGATCCATACCGATCATGAGTCTCTAAAGTACCTTAGGGGACAACAGAAACTGAACAAGCGGCATGCTAAGTGGGTGACATTCATAGGAACATTTCCCTACATAATCAAGTACAAACAAGGTAAGGATAATGTAGTGGCCGACGCACTATCACGGAGGTACGTACTAATCTCTACCTTCGATTCAAAAATCTTTTGATTTGAACATGTGAAAGAATTGTATGCGATGGATTAGGATTTAAGGAAGTATTTGAAACATGTATGCATGGTCCACATGATAAATTTTATTTGCATAATGGGTTTTTATTTAGAGAAGATAGATTGTACATTCCTAAGTCATCAATTCGTGAATTACTTGTGAGGGAGGAACATGGTGGTGGTTTGATGGGGCACTTTTGTGTGGCTAAAACTTTGAGTTGTTTGCATGTGAATTTTTATTGGTCACATATGAAACGTGATGTTGAGCATGTTTGTGAAAAGTGCATTACTTGTAGACAAGCTAAGTCTAGAACACAACCACATGGATTGTACACACCACTTCCTATTCCTAGTGAACCTTGGATTGATATTTCTATGGATTTTGTTTTAAGTTTTCCGAGGACTAAGAAGGGGAGGGATTCAATATTTGTTGTTGTTGATAGATTCTCTAAGATGGCACATTTTATTGCTTGTCATAAAACCGATGATGCATCAAACATTGCGGATTTGTTCTTCAAGGAAGTCGTTAGGTTGCATGTTATGCCTAGGACTATTGTATCTGATTGTGATGTTAAATTTTTGAGTTACTTTTGGAAAAATTTGTGGGCTAAACTTGGCATAAAACTGTTATTTTCTACTACATGTCATCCTCAAACGGATGGACAAACTGAAGTTGTTAATAGAACTCTAGGAACACTTTTGCGTGCTATACTCAATAAGAACTTTTAAAATTGGGAAGAATGTTTGTCATTTGTTGAGTTTGCTTATAACCATAGCGTGCATTCTACTACAAATTATTCGCCATTTGAGATTGTTTATGGTTTTAACCCTTTAACTCCTTTGGATTTTGTTAGGATCGGTTGTTTAGAAGGGGGGGCTGAATAAACACTTCTAGGAATTTAAATGTTTTTCGAAAAAGGTAGTTCAGTTTCGTTACGAACTGAACTAAGTATCCCGTCGGTCAATATCAATCAGTTAAACTGAATAAGCAGTTGCGGAAAATAAACTGATTGAAAGATAGAATATCTAACTGGAAATAAAAAGCTGAGGTAAAGACAACACAATATGTTTCTGGATGTTCGGAGAATTGAATAACTCCTACGTCACCCCTTCTATCACAAGGATAGGATATTCACTAAAAGACTTTGATCGAGTACAACGCTTGTACAGACCCACTTCAGTTAGGACTTATCTATTGCCTGAACTGAAACTCTTAGTATAATACAATGATCTCTGTAAGTAACTGAACTTCGCACTTATCGAATTATCAATATTTCAGAGTGCTAGATTGCTCAATGTGTAGCCTTGATTGCTACAAATAGATCTGATAAGTGTGAGCTGAGATTTTGACAGAGTAATGGCAAGTTTAAGATTGGTCAATCGTATCTTCTGTCAACTGCTCTTTAGTCATATTTATAGACTTATCTTTCAACGGTAATTTTGAATTCTCGTATCCGTTGATTGCCACTTTATCATTTATTGGACAAAGTTCTTGATTGTCGCTTCATCATTTATTGTAAGACGGCGTATTAATCTCAACAGCCGAAATACCTTTTTCTATGCAGTGCGGCTTTCCATATTCAGTTGCTGTCTGATATGTCTTTTTGTCTGTTGAATGATATTTCCCGAGGTATCTTCAGTTGAAAAGCTTTAATGTTTTCGGCTGAATGTTTTAACTGATTAGTTCTCAACTGATCAGTTTGTGTCAACTGATTTTAGTTGAATGTTCAGCTGCCGAATATGCTTTCATGTATTAGTTGGTTTTTATGTTTTGTCAAACTCCAGAATTTAGTTTCCAACAGATTTGATGTCTTTGCCTGTGAGTGAAAGGTTAAACATGGATGGAAAGAAGAAGGCTGAATTTGTTAGGAGTTTGCATGAGAAGGTTAAGGCTAATATCGGGAAGAAGAATTTACAATACACGAATCAAGCCAACAAGGGAAGGAAAAAGATGGTTTTTGAAAAAGGAGATTGGGTGTGGTTGCACTTAAGGAAGGAAATATTTCCAGAGACGTGACGTTCGAAGCTCTTACCTAGGGGTGATGGACCATTTCAAGTGCTTGAAAAGATCAACGGCAATGCCTACAAATTAGACCTACCATGTGAGTACAATGTCAGTTCTACTTTTAATGTTAGTGATCTTTCGTTGTTTGATGTAGGAGATGATCAAGATTTGAGGACAAATCCTTTTCAAGAAGGGGAGAATGATGCAAACGTGGTTGACAAGCACCAAAGAAAGCATGGGAGTCGTTGGAGTTACCCGAAGGACCTATAACGAGGGGACGTAGCAAGAAGTTTAAAGAAGCCCTTCAATGACTCATGATGAACTACCAAGGAGGATCTACAAATTGGGTGACTAAATTAGAGGAGGTTGGGAATCATGGGAATAATATTGGAGGCCTTTGGAATGTTATTCAAGTGCAATTGCCGAAGGTCCAGCGCACCCGCGCTAAAACAGGGACCGCACCCGCGGTCCATGATAATCAAATTTAAGAAAATTTCCCGAAGCTGCACCGCACCTGCGGTATAATCATCAGCGCACCCGCGGTCTGTTGCCGAAGCTGCAGCGCACCCACGGTCGAATCATCAGCACACCCACGGTCTCCACTTTCGTGTCAAAATTTTCTAGTTATCTTAATTAAGGCTTTTTACACTACTTCTTCATACTTTATTGATTATATATGCAATGTATCAGACCATAAACAAGGAAGGCAGATTGATATCAAATTATTGGAGATTTCTCTCAATATTCAAGGCATTTTTGCTTTGATCTTCAACCCAAATCAAACTTATCAAAGATTGTATCTTTGTGGCGTTTGTCGATTGTTTTTCGCTCGGATTGTCAAAACAAGATCTTTGAAGGTTCGTTTGAAATTCAATTGTTTTATCGTTGATATTTGTAGCTAAGTTTTAATCGCTTAGAGGTGAATATCACAAATTGTTACTTGTTTCAAAAGATCGGGACAACATAATCGATCCTTGTTTGTTATTGAGTTGAGTGTGCGATTTCGATAATCGTGTTTGCTTCTCATTCGTACGAGGTTTCGTATCAACTTCTGTATAGCCTCTATTTTCACTGGATCAACAGCTATACCATCCTTCGAGACAACATGGCCTATGAAAGAAATCTGCTCCAACCAGAACTCACATTTCTTCAACTTAGCATACAACCGCTTCTCTCTCAGCAACTGAAGAACAACTCTGAGGTGCTCTGCATGAAGCTCTCTGGTCTTGGAATAAATCAATATGTCATCGATGAAAACAATGACAAAGCTATCCAGATACGGCTTGAAAACTCGGTTCATAAGATCCATGAAGACTGAAGGAGCATTAGTCAGACCAAATGACATAACAAGAAATTCATAATGACCGTACCTGGTCCGAAACGCCGTCTTAGGGATATCAGACTCCCTAACCTTCAAATGATAATAGCCAGATCGCAGATCAATCTTCGAAAACACGGTAGCCCCCTGTAGTTGATCAAAAAGGTCATCTATCCGTGGAAACGGATATTTATTCTTGATAGTCACTTTGTTGATCTCTCTATAATCAATGCAAAGACGCAAAGACCCATCTTTCTTTTTGATAAAAAGAACCGGAGCTCCCCAAGGCGAAGAACTCGGACGAATGAAACCTTTATCCAATAGATCCTGCAACTGCGTCTTCAACTCTCTCATCTCTGAAGGGGCCATTCTATACGGAGCCTTAGAAATAGGAACCGTCCCGGGGACTAGATCAATCACAAACTCTACATCTCTGTCCGGAGGTAAACCCGGAACATCATCATCAAATACATCATGGAACTCTCTCACCACATCAATATCATCAATATTCAACTTAACCATTATATCCATATCAAAAATCGAAGCCAAAACCCATCACAACCTCTACACAACAAATTCTTAGCCTCAAGACACGAAATAAAAGGAAGGACCAGCGAAGTACCTGCACTGGCGAGAATACCTTCCCTATTGCCATCATCTGCAAATTTCACCGTCTTAGCAACGCAATCAATCACTGCACGATAGGTTGATAGCCAATCCATGCCAAGTATAATATCAAACGCAACCATCGGAATAACAATCAAATCGGCATAAACCACTCGCTCATCAATTTGAACAGAGCATGCATACACAATAGATGTCGGAAACAACACATCCCAGAAGGCAATACAACATTAAACTGGAGGAGAAGAACATAAGGAACTAAACCCAAAGATCTCAAAAATTGTTCAGACATAAAAGAATGAGTAGCACCTGTATCCATTAATGTCGTAGCTACTCTGCCTGAAATTAAAATAGTGCTAGAGATCACAGAAGAATCAGGGTTTATACCTTCCTTCGTCATGGTGAAGATGCGACCCTGCACCTTTTCTTTACTCGATCCTCTCGCACAGTCCTTGGCAATATGGCCTGCAGTACCAAATCGATAGCAAGTGTGAGTACCGAATCTGCACTCTCCCCTATGATGCCTATTGCCCTTGGGACACAACGGCTTCTCGAGATCAAATAGAACTGCCGGTGCTTTAGAACTCGGTTCCATCTTGCCTTTCCCCTTAAAACTGAAAGGGATCGAATAAGGTGACCGAAAAACACAACGGAAGCTACAAAATTTTCGAAAATCACATTTTCTTGCAAGGAAATTTTCGGCCACCATGTGTACTAGTGTAGCATATACAAAAAAATCTCAACTTTCATGCATAGGGTGTTGAGAAAATATACCTATCAATCTTAAAAGATTGATGATGGCTCCAACTTTGTTGTTAAACAACAAAGCTCTTGAATGGCATGAAGATCTACAAGCCTCCTCCTTGAGTCTTTCCTACAAAATCAAGCCCACCACCAACTAGGTAGATCCCCTCATATTTTGCACTAGAAAAATATAAGGATTTTTCTTTGAGAAGTGAGTTTTATTCTCCAACAATTGAAGAACAAAATGAGAAGAAAATATGGAGAGAAAACCAAAGAGAGTTTTTCGGCCATCACACATGTGGGGAGTGGGAGAATGAATTAATTTTCTTGTCTTGGTGTTGCAAAAAGCAAAAATGAAAAAGTTGCATGCCATGCAATTTTTTATTCAAAAGTAATCTCCACCTCTTCACCTCCCAAGCATATATATTATATGGTTTTTAACAAATTAAAAAACCATGGACTAAATTTAATTATCTCAAACATATTTGAGACTAATTAAACATTACTTGAATTTACCCAAGTCCCACTAGTTAAATAATTAATTTAAATTGAGCTCTACAAGACTCAATATAATTTAATTAACTCAACACTTGAATTAATTTAATTATTTGGACTCTACTAGGTCCACTAGTGTTTAATTAATTCAACACTTGAATTAATTTATTTAGTCCATAATAATGTTTATGAAAATCACAATTTTCAATTACATTATTCTCTTGGCCAACTTTTAATTTAGGAACACTTCCATAAATTAAAATTTACATTTCTCTTTATAGAAGTCATACTTCTATTTCATTTACACTTATAAACTCATTTATAAGTCGTTCAACACATTGAACTAATTTCTCCTTTATAGAAGTCATACTTCTAATTTTCCTCACGCTTATAAACTCCTTTATAAGCCGTTCAACACATTGAACTATTTTTACTTCTCAACGGGATCTAGAAAGCTAGTACTTGTGTGGCCCTCAATGGTTCATTGATACAACTAGCCGTGGGTTCACATCTTTATGTGATTCGGACTAAAC
The DNA here is from genome assembly GCF_022965805.1 of Primulina eburnea. Classification (NCBI taxonomy): domain Eukaryota; kingdom Viridiplantae; phylum Streptophyta; class Magnoliopsida; order Lamiales; family Gesneriaceae; genus Primulina; species Primulina eburnea. The sequence goes on from NW_027331639.1 coordinate 293,406, forward strand.
ATGTCCTTATATGAGCATACCCCAATTGCTCCATTCTTATTTATCAACACCTTGATAATAAGAACGTCAGAACTCAAGTCTGATAGTACCCAACCAATCATGTTAAACGCCTAGCAGCATCGCTTACGTGATTCCCTAGGTATCATATGATAGTACCTGCAAGAACCATTTAATTATGGTTAGCGTACAGTACGGTCCCTTCAACTCATATATCCCGATCGATTCGACAACCATTGGTTTATCGAGAGTTGTCAATGAATCGATACTATGTGTCATGTCGTAGTTGCATCGATGGTGTAATCTATGAAACCCTTTCATAATTACCACCATACTCTAGCCAGAGATTTCGATCTACATACACATGATAACACATAGGATATCCATACCCGAAGGTAAGCGGTGAATCCCCGACTACAATGCATCGACTCCTATGTGTTTCGACAGAACACCCAACCTTGCCACCTAATGACCCCATGAGAGTCGGTAAACAAGTCAAAGTGTAATTCTAGCACATAGAGTCTCAATGTTGTCCCGGGTCATAAGGACTAATTCTGTACAACCATAAACTAGGACATTTCCACTCGATAAGTGAGAACCACTTGGAAAGTCCTTTTATGGAGGGTTGTTCAGTGCACTCTACAAGGAGCACCTATCTGCATGCTCGGACATCACAATGTCCCCTACCAATGAAACATGGTACTCACATCGCAGATACTAGTCTCTAACTCGAGCGGCCTATATCCTTCTTAGTGGCGGCTGAATCGACTAGGAACCGTTTAGAATATACAGTATTACAAATATGAGTTTCATGATACTCATCATATGAGCATCTCATATTCTTTCTACTATTTGTATATTCAAGGGCTTTATCTATGCAACTAGCATGGGTATACAGATAAAGATGTGCCAAAGTAATAATTTCATATATTATTAAAATAAAGATTGCTTATACATAGAGTTTCATTGTGAACACTCGGCCAACACTTGGCTCGACGGGCACCTACTCTAACAATCTCCCACTTGCACTAGAGCCAACTACCCATATGCTTTAAACCCATTGATTCGCGATGCTTGTCGAATAATGGTCTAGGTAAAGGCTTAGCTAGTGGATCAATCAACATAATCGGCGGAGCCGACTGTGTCAAAAGACACTTCTCCTCTTTCCACAATCTCTCCGAGGATGTGGTACTTTCTCAATACTAGTTTGGATTTCTGATGAGACCTTGGCTCCTTTGCTTGAGCTAAAGCTCCCGTGTTGTCACACAACACCGGGATAGTAGCAAATCCATTAGGAATGACGTCCAACTCTTAGACGAAATTCCTTATCCAAACAGCCTCCCTTGCTGCATCTGATGCAGCAATGTATTCGGCCTCTGTGCTGGAATCCGTAATATTGTCTTGCTTGGAACTCTTCCAAGAGACAGCAGCACCATAGAGCATGAATACAAACCTAGAGGTTGACTCCGAGTCATCGATATTGCTTTGGAAGCTAGAGTCGGTATAGCCTTCCAATTTTAGTTCTCCACCCCATAGACCAAGAACACTTTATTGGTCCTTCTCAACTACTTGAGGATGTCTTTCACAGCTTTCTAGTGTGGAAGACCAGGGTTCGATTGATATCTACTCACTACACTTAGTGCGAAAGCCACGTCAAGACGTGTAGATATCATCCCATACATGATGCTACCATTTGCCGAAGCATACGGAATGCGTGTCATCGCCACTATCTCTGCATCAGTCTTGGGAGACAGACTTGGATAGGGACACGCCATGACACATTGGTAGATGTCCTCTCATGGACTCATCCATCGAGAACCGCTTCACGATGGTATCATGTATGTGGACTGGGTGAGACCAAGCAATCTTCTCGATCTATCTCTGTGGGGACCCGGGCTCTAATTCTTTTTCTTGGGATTAAATGGATCGTTATTATAAAACATGGGTCAAATTTTTGCTTTTTACATAAAAACACCTGTAACCAAACAAGCATACATTCTTTATTTAATTTACAACATACAACATACAATACATGTCTTATTCTGTATGTTCTCAACTAACTAGTAATAAAAGACAGTACATAATAAAAGATAACTATTGGTCCATCTGCTATGCCCGTGATCTCCACGCTAACACGATCATCTCTGTCTCGACCCAGATCCTGCCCCACCTGTTTTTATGCACACATACAGACATAACAACAGCCGGAAAACCGGTGAGAACAAATCCCAGTATAAACATGTATACATGCAGTAAAACAATCTAAAACATGCAACATGCTAATATGAATGACATGCATATATAATCATGCAATGCGAGTCTAATCATGTCTAGATGCGACTCGACTAGAACTCTAGGGATCCCGTTGTGAATAAGACGGCGCTGTCTGTCACCTACCCTCCCAATCGAGGTGATGTCCGTCTTATTCCTAGACTTCGGCCTGATCTGTATCCGCGTCTACAATAGGGGCGGTGATCTTCCCCTAAGCTGTGATATCGCCGAACGTCTAGTAGTCTGACTGATTTCCAGACTGTCCTATCTTAATTCATGAATACACAATCTGTAAACAAGCAAAATCATTCTAATGCAATGCCACATGATCTGTAAACAAAGCATAGCAAGATTTGTATACAAGTTCTATAAACAAATCTATAAACAATCATAATCATATCAAGATATAATCAATAAAACAAGTATGTGATTTTGGTTGGGAAACTCAAATGTGATCTCATTTGAGTCGTGATTCCCCAAACAAAACATGTACTATACCTTTCGTCGCACAGTTGCTGTCACGGTTGACACTACGAATCTGAAATGGAAATGTTGATACAAAATCTATCAATCTCTTATCTAATCAACACATATCCAAGTTACTACGTGATCTCGATACAATTTGACGGCACAACGACGTATATTCTTAACACCGGTCAATCCAAATCTCACCAGATATCAACACTATAACATTCTCAACTCATAATCGAATCATATACATAAAACCATACTCAAAATCAGTACAGTTTACTTCTAAACATGCTGAAATTCATAATAATTGCGTATGATATCTGTTCTTCGATCTGTTTACCAATATATCATGCTCAATACGTCAAGAACATAATATAACTATCATATTCCAATTCCTCTAACATCTAAATCGTGAAACTTGCTAGAATTAAACAATACTTACATCACTTGTAGCTTTCAAAGCAAGGAACACAATTCTTAACTCGGAATATGATTTGGATGGCTAAATCGTACACAACTTAAGAATCAAAGTGAAGAATTTGAAAAGGCTTGGAGAGGAATTTCGGTTCTCTTGCTGGAAGCTGAAGAATGAGTGAATCGGCACTAATTGTATATATATACTAGGCCACATGTCACGATGAGAATGAGAGTGGATTTCTCGGAAGTATGACCGCGGGTGCGGCAACACTAGGAGCACGGGTGCGCTGAGCTCTCGGCAGGACTTTTTATTTTTCACAAGTGATGACCGCGGGTGCGGTCATGTAAATACCGCGGGTGCGGTGTCTGTTTGCACAATTTCACCAATTTTCTATCAATGCACCGCGGGTGCGGTCCTTCCTGCACCGCGGGTGCGGTGTGGCTTCGGCCCTGCTGTTCAAAATCTCATAATTCATGCATTCTTATCTATACAAGTCTAACATCAATAATACTGATAATTCTCGAGCCTTACATTTCTCCCCCTCTTAGACAAGAGTTCGTCCTCGAACTCATAAATTAGTAATCATGCAAGTATAAACAATGATAACATTAAAGTTAAATCAATTCTTACATCATTGAAATAATTCGGGGTATGTCTGTCGCATATTTGCTTCTGTCTCCCACGTCGCTTCTTCGATACCATGACGACTCCACTGAACTTTCACAAGTGGAATATTCTTTGTTCTGAGTTGCTTGTCTTTCCGATCAAGAATCTGTATCGGTTGTTCCACATAACTCAAAGTCTGATCAAGTTCAGCTTCATCAGGTTGAATGACATGAGAAATATCTGGCATATATCTTCGCAACATTGATACATGAAACACGTCATGTATTCCGGATAGAGAAGGAGGAAGTGCAAGTCTGTAAGCTCGATCGCCAATCTTCTCAAGAATCTCGTAAGGACCAATGTATCGAGGAGATAGTTTTCCGCGTTTGCCAAATCGAACAACGCCTCTGAATGGAGAAATTTTTAAGAATACTCTATCTCCTGCCTCAAATACTAACGGTCTACGTCTGATATTGGCATACTTTGCTTGTCGATCTTGTGCTGTCTTCATCCTCTTCTGAATGAGTTTCACCTTCTCTGTCATGTCACGAATCATATCTGGCCCAAGTTCTGGTATATCTGAGATATCATCCCAATATAGCGGAGATCTGCACTTCTTGCCGTACAAAGCTTCAAACGGTGCCATTTCAATGCTCGTCTGATAGCTGTTATTGTAAGAAAATTCGCAAAGAGGTAGAGAATCTTGCCAACTAATGCCAAAATCTAGCACGACGGCTCTCAACATATCCTCTAATGTCTGGATAGTCCGTTCTGACTGTCCGTCTGTCTGAGGATGGTAAGCAGTACTCAGGTGTAATGTCGTACCTAAGGCCTGCTGTAAACTGTGCCAGAAGTGTGAAGTGTGAAGTGAATCGTTGATCACGATCTGATACGATAGACTTCGGCACTCCATGCAATCTGACTACCTCTCGAATATAAATCTCCGCCATCTGATCCTGTCTATACGTCATTCTGTACGGAATGAAACAAGCAGATTTGGTCAATCTGTCAATAATAACCCAAATCGCATCGCAGCCTCTGGATGATCGAGGTAACTTCGTCATGAAATCCATGGAAATTTGGTCCCATTTCCATTCTGGAATGGCTAAACTTTGAAGTAATCCACCAGGCTTCTTTCTTTCCGCTTTTACTTGTTGGCAGTTCAAACACTTAGACACAAATTCGGCAATATCTGACTTCATCTGCTTCCACCTGAACTGTGTCTTCAAGTCATTGTACATCTTCCTGCCACCAGGATGAATGCTGAACCGACTACAATGTGCCTCTGTCAGAATCTGCTGTCTCAAATCTGCAACATCTGGCACAACTAGACGGTTATTCACGTACAACACATGATCTCGTACCTGATATTCTGATACATGCCCTGATCTGACCATTTGAATCGATCTCTGCACATTCTGATCGGTTCTTTGTGCTTCCTTGATCCTCATAATCAAATTGAGCTCAACTTGGATCGTAAAAAGTCGTAGTGTCTTACTATCTGTATCAAATTCTAATCCAGATGTACAGCAATTTTCAACTAACTTGTTAACACCTATCGTCGATAAGGACAAAGAACATACCTTACGACTCAAGGCATCTGCTGCTGCATTTGACTTCCCTGGATAATATTTGATTTCACAGTCAAAGTCTTTCAGAAGATCTAGCCATCTACGCAGCCTCATATTCAGTTCTGATTGAGAAAATAGGTACTTTAAGCTCTTGTGATCAGAAAATATCTCAAATTTTTCGCCATAGAGATAATGACGCCAAATATTTAATGCAAATACGATAGCCGCCAATTCCAGATCATGAATGGGGTATCGAACCTCATGTGGCTTCAATTGTCTCGAGGCGTATGCGATCACGTGGCCTCGCTGCATAAGAACACATCCCAAACCTCTATGAGAAGCATCACAATACACAACAAAATTACCCGTACCTAAAGGTATAGTCAACACTGGGGCACTAGTTAGCTTTTTCTTCAGTTTTAGAAAGCTAGACTCGCACTCCTCTGACCAAAAAAATGGTGCATTCTTTTGCGTCAATTGAGTTATTGGCTTTGCAATACTGGAGAAATCTTTGATAAATCTTCTGTAGTATCCGGCTAAGCCCATGAAACTGCGTATTTCTGGTACAGAAGTCGGTCTCGACCAACTGATCACAGCTTCCACTTTACTCGGATCTACAGAAATACCATCTCCAGATATGATATGTCCTAAGAAGACAACTCGATTCAACCAAAACTCACACTTTGACAATTTTGCATGCAGTCGCTCATTTCTCAACGTCTGCAAAACAATTCTGAGATGCTCTGCATGCTCATTTCTATTCTTCGAATACACCAAAATATCATCGATGAAAACAATGACAAATTCATCTAGATATTTCTGAAACACTTGGTTCATCAAGCCCATAAATACCGCAGGAGCATTTGTTAAACCAAAAGGCATGACAATAAATTAGTAATGTCCATACCTGGTTCGAAATGCTGTCTTTGGTATGTCTATATCTCGAACTCTGAGCTGATGATACCCAGAACGCAAATCAATTTTCGAATACACGGAGGATCCCTGCAACTGATCAAATAAATCATCAATCCTAGGCAAAGGATATTTATTCTTGATTGTTGCCTTGTTCAGTTGCCTGTAATCAATACATAAACGCATCGAACCATCTTTCTTTCGCACAAACAGCACCGGAGCGCCCCAAGGAGATACACTAGGTCTCATATATCCCTTGGCTAGAAGATCTTCTAATTGTGCTTTCAATTCTTTTAGTTCAATAGGTGCCATCCTATACGGAGCTCTCGAAATAGGAACGGTACCTGGT